>NC_071100.1:4807500-5107500 GCF_024256425.1 Clarias gariepinus | reverse complement strand
CTGCGTTGCCACAGGTTACTGACATCATCCTCGCGCATTTGAGTCATGGGCGTGGCTAAAAGGGATATATAGCTCCGACCGGAAACTAACAATGAAATGAATTGTTATACCTTTTGGATCGTTTTTCACGTCTAAAACTAATCCTTTCTGTAATACAAAAAGTTTTATTGTTGTACAGTAAGAGAAAAAAAAAAACGTTAGATTGATGTGCACATGCCCAATAGAGCTCGAGCTGTATTCCTTCTAGCCTTAACTGTAATAAACCCATAATCAAAATCAAATTCCAATTATTAAAAAAAATATAGTACCACAAGCTGTTCATAAAATGTTTAATGTAATTTTTATATTTTTGGAATACTATTAACTTTGTATTGGTTAAACATACCAAAAAAAGTTACAGAATTAGTCATTCAGAATGTTTTGAACTGAGTTGTTTTTCTGTAGTTTTACTAAAAGTGCATGAAAACTAAAAACACATTGCCTGATAAGGACAAATATGGTTCATAAAACACCACAATAAGGAGGAGGAGGAGTACAGTTTAGTAACCTTTGAAGTGGCACAAATTTAGTAAACAGACACATTTTAGACAATAAAACATTTATTTAGTTCCAAATGTGGAGGCAGAGCTGCTCCGTTTAAGAGCTTGTCTTCACAAGTTATCTGCTCATTCATTCATACTTGTCATGAATATAGTCCGGGGAACCGGATCTCACTCCCCCGGACTGTGATAGCACAGGTGTGACAATACTGTAGTAGCAGTCCATAGAACAAAATCCATCAAACTCTCTGTCAGAATTAAATGCTGTTAACACTCCTTTCCATCCGATGCCACAGTAATATGTGTCTGTCGACAACAATTAAACCAACAATTAAATGACGAAAATAAAGAAAAAAAATATTTATATTGACTAACTACACCAAGCCTTACCGCCGCCATGTTCTTCCACGCTAAAATAAAGGTACTTACATATAAATAAGATTAGCGCTGTTTGGCCAACGCAGAAGCTCCATTCATTAATTAGAAACCTTTCGGCACGCCCCTACTTTTTGGCACGCCCCCTACCTTTCGGCACGCTGATTGGCCAACGCAAAAGCTCCATTCACCCACCAGTTCCTTTTGACATGCCCCCTATCTTTTGGCAGGCCCAACCTTTCGGCACGCCTAGTTGCTCCAGCCTGCAGTTATCCCTACTTATTTGGAGCGATGAATGAGGCGGTGAAAAGCAAGGAGCGGGACGGAATTTGGAGCAGAAGTGAACAGGTGATCATGACCTACTGAACTGAGTAAATAAAAAATGCAGTATTTAAATGATGATTTTATTTATTAAGGGAAAAAAGCTGCCCAAGTCTGACTGGCTCTATGTGGAAAAAGTGATTCGTGATTTTTATTTATTCTATGCCTTTGTAGTCATGCCAATCTCTGTATTTAATCGTCCTCCAGCACCTCGAGCTAACCTCCCTGCCTCGTTCTTATAATGGGGAGGAAGCCCGAGATCCAGTTAAGATGAATATTCTCCAGCTGTGCGATTTAGATGCATGACCATCACTGGTTATGTATTTACATATTTACATTTCAAATTAGCATATTTTCTTTTCCAGTGGGCCGATCGCAATGAAACAAAGCCTAGATTGTATGTTACATCAAGCTCAGCCAAATACACCTGTAAATCCCCCTGTGAAACAATTTGTTCTTTGTTTGTGCATGCATCACGCAAAAACTAACAGACAAACACTAAAATTCAGCCACACGCCATTCACATGGCCAGGGCTATATGAAGTGGCTCCTACTGTAAGTGCTGCATTAGATGCTGATGCAGTTCTTCAACATACTGTAAACAGAACAAAACCAACAGGTACTGTAAGCGTAGAAGTATAGCAAGTTTAAAACACAGGGTTTAAATAATCTAATGAGTGTAAACAAGTTTGTATTGTTGGAATCTGTACCTGATCTTCTGTGTCCTGCTGTCATCTGCTGCTCAGTGACAACCTCTTATTATTATTTGATCTGCTAAAAGAAAATGACTGTATAATGTTTGCACATCCATTTATGGAAGTATTGTGCAATGCAAGCTTTTGAATATATTTCAGCTTTTGTGGTGTTCTTTGTGAACCGAAAAATGTTAACAAAACCATATTAGCCATGTTAACCATGTGAGAAAATTCATGGCATTTATTCAAGAAAAACACAAACAAAACAAACCAAGTGGAAAGAAAGATCATTTTAAATAGGTAAATTTTATATTTAACAGTATACATGGCCAAGGTTGAAACCACAAAACTGAAAATAAGAATTCTCCAAAAGTGGAATTCTCCAGAAGTGAAAGGGTCATGTTGTGGATGAGACATGATCATTAGAGTAATAACCCTGGCAATCTAGTCAATGGCTGAAGTGAACCACAGCCCATTTCCAAAGGATTTAGGCCGAGTTAAATAAACCAATCAGTTAAGGCTGCTGTCAAACCAAAAAAAAAAAACATGAAGCCAGGAGTCCTATTACATCACCATTAGCAAAACATTTGAAAGTACAGTTACTGTATGGAGGTATAGACTTTGAGTTTTTAGTAAAAAAAAAAAAAAAAAGTTTCAAACTAAACCACAACTAAAGCAGCAACTAAATATTAAAATCAGAGCTTCATATGGACAGGAAGAAGAGGCATTCAGACTTGTCAAAATATAATCATCAGCTAGGGTGTGTGCATGCGCATTAACGTTTTGTGTAATATCATACCGGGCACTCAACTCACTCAAGTTTTCCTTGCAGTTAAAGTGGCAATATACAGTATGATGTACAAAACACACGCATACAGAGTGATGAAATAAAGAACATATATATTATCTCACGAAATTTTCCCCATGCCACGCCACAGCATGATTCTCGTCTGTTTTTGCCAGAAACTTCTGTTTAAAAGCACTGGTTTAAACATTTAGGTAGCACTTGTTTCATAAACATTTATATTTTATTTTACACAACCATGTAAAACGAGTATTAATTCTAGGTTAAAACACAAGTCAAGCTGCTCTGCAACTGAAACACTCCCAGTGGGTCATGAAGCCAGGCTGTAGATGGAAGAAAACTGCAATGAGAGGGTTATTTACACTGTAAACCCTAATGTTGTCTTTACTTATACAATCAAGTAAGGTTGACTAAAAATTACTTAAAATTTTGCATTTTGGACCCATCACTTAAAAATATAAGTTCATTTAACTTATTTACCATCAAAATGCATAAACTTAAGATTTCAAGTGTTGTGAGCTCAAAATCATGATTAATCCTTTGGGGGAAAAAACATTTTCAAAAGGTCAATTTTCACAAATGTGAATGTGGCGTGGGCGGGGCGGCGGCTGACGACCAGCATGCTTTGCGGTGATGTCGGTGTGTTCACCATGTTGGGAAAGGGTGTTTGGGTTAGTGGCTTCGGCCCTGTTTGTGTGTGTGGGGGTAAGGGGTGACGTGTGAAATGTCCTCCGGTTCATGCTAAGGCTGAATTGGATGGTGGTTCCTGTGTGAATGTGCTGCTCCTGCCGTAAGTGCTGTGTGCCTAATAAAGTACTGTCCAACATTCTTTCGGGTGGAAAATTGTGGCATTTTGTCAATAAAAAAAAATCTAAGCTTAAAAATGCTGTTCATTATTTCATTTCAGTTCGGTGTGCACAAAGCTTGCAGTCAAATATAAGAACGTTGTTTAACAGGTTTAAGTTAAATTTTCATGTTGAGTTGACTTAAATAGATAAGTACACTTAAAAAAAATGTATACCAAGTGAACGCAATTTTTTTAATACATTAAATAAGTGCTAAGTTTGTTGAACTGAATAATTTAAGTACAGTCTACAAAACCGCCAAGTTAAATAAACTTAAATATGCAAGTTTTGGAGGATTCCATTACTCAATTAAATTGAGGCAACGAGTTTACTCAATCAATTTAGTCCAATTAACTTATTAGGGTTTTCAGTGTAACATGTTAAAATCATCAGAATCATTATAGGAAATATTATCATTTATGTAGGCCAACAGTCACAGTCATGGTAACCTGCTTTTTTGTGTGGTAGTACCACTGTTGGCCACTAAATCTTTCTTTTTTAATCGCTATAGAAAAAGTGAGTCTAGAATCTGGCAATAGTCATTTATCTGCTTTATGTCATTTTGGTTGCAAAGAATTGAAAAAAATTCAACTCTTGAAAACATATTTACCACTGGTTTTTAGCTTTTTTGAGGGGTAGGTTATATTAAATTCAATTTCATTCGAATTTATTTATAAAGCGTTTTTAACAATGTTCATTGTCTCAAAGCAGCTTCACAAAAATGGAAGAACTGTGAAAAAAGAAAAGAAAAAGTTGAGTCTACTTTTAAACTGGGAAACTGTGTCTGAGCCCCGAACACTGTCTGGAAGGCTATTCCAAAGCTTTGGAGAAAAATATAAAAATGCACTACCCCCTTTTGTGGATTTTGAAATTCTGGGAATTACCAGTATAGTTGAGCTTAAAAGCAGTATTGCAATAATGTAAGAAATTATATGAAACAAAGTTAGAAAAATTAAGTTGTATTATTTTTGCATTAAAAATAAAGTCATTTCTTTAGCACTAATGTAATGATGCTGGATTTACACAAAGTCACATAAATTGTTTACAAATATAAAAAAAAAAAAAGAATAATTAAATTGTGGGACACAAAAAAAGGCATTTACTTCCATACTAAATAAGACATGTCACAAATTGTTTACAAGCACTGTAACAACAGGTAAAATGTTTTCTGAGCATTTTTATAGTACATGTGCTATAAGTTGCATATGCGTGATAAACCAACTTATATTTTACTTTTAACTTTGTTAATGTGCTTCAGTTGTGTGCTCAGCTCATGGGTGAAAAACAAATCCCTGTATAACCTCAGTATTTGGAAAAAAGCTATTTCTGGATTGGTGGTTGTTATTGCTTTCAATTATTTATTTTTTTTATATTGAAGCAGTGTGGCCAGGGTGAGATGGTATTTCCAGTGCAGCATTTTGTTTTGGGCAGAGTGCTGATGTTTGGAGAAGGAAGATCATAGTCAGTGATCATTCAAATGAGCAGATTATGTGCAGCCACAGTCTGCCGGGGAATCTTGGCTTGGAGACAATCTGCTACAGTGGTGTTAGATGCTAATTTAATTTCCATATGTTGCAGGTTATTAAGGTTAATTATGCTGATATGCTTAACACATTGTGTGTCTAATTTAATTGCCTCTAAATCTTTCCATAGAATTAATCTTTTTCATTCTTTTTTGTTTTTGTTCCCTTTTTAGTGTTGATTTTACTTACATCAGTGTCACAGGCTCAAGGTAAGATACAGACGTGTAAAGAGTACCTGAAAACTTTTAATTAAAAGTACAGATACCTTACTGTAAAAATGACTCCATTACAAGTTACAAGTCACCAATTCCAATAAGACTTAAAGTATCTGATTTTAAAAGAACTTATGTATTTTACTCGTACTGAATGTAGGCCCAAAGAGGTTTTATTTCCCAATATAGAAATGAAATTGAACACTTCAATATTTCAAAATGGCAGAACAAAAGTCCGTCTCAGTCAAACTCAAATGTTCAAAAAAGGCACAAGTAAAAGATATTTTTTCCTCAAAAAAAATAAAATAAAATAAATTAATTCAGAGCGGACTTTGATTTGATTTACCTTTCAGTCTTAGAAGGGTGCAATATTTTATTCAACTTTAACAAAATCTGGTTCTCAAAGTTCTTGGAACTTATTCTAGTTCTTTTTGGACTGAAAATGAGGACAGCACTGCTAAAAAGTCACTCGCAAGCAGCAGATGCAGGTGGGGGGGATGCAGGTTAAGCTTTAATGACAACTTCAACAGAGGTGGGAAGGTTTTCAGGACACCCATGTTGTCACCAGCACATGTCGGATAGCCATCAAGCACTGCTGGGCTTTGTTGTGCCCGAGATGTCTTCAGTGGCTTGAAAAAAATCCTCTTCCTCTAATGAAGTGGAATCATTTGTAAGCTGAGAGTTCTCCTCCATATTTCCCTTTATGAAGTCAAGGCCTTCAAAACAATACAATACACATTTGGAAATGTTTCTGCAACAATTTAAAAATTAATTCAAAAGCATTTTTAGTACTTTTAAAATTAAGCATATATGCACTTATTCAGTTTAAAATACATTATCTCAGCATTCCACAAAGTTCCCAAAAAATTCACACATTACTGATAAAGGATATAGAATATTGCCTAATGTCCCAAATTATATACAGAGAATATATATAGAACACCCATTATTCCATCGAAATGTTTAAATTAGTTCTAAAATCAGTTTGCAATTAATTAAAAAAGAAAGAAAGAAAAAAAATCTATATTAATTAGCATGTCACTGCTCTTCATTTAGTTTTATATGCCTGTGTCAACAAACCAAGTTTGAGAATGGCAGCATCAGTTGTCCAATAAGTTTTAAACTTTGGAAGCAGGACTGCGGCCGCAATCAGCTCAGGATCATTGACCACGTCACCGAAGAGCTTATTTACACATGGAAGGATTGCATCTACCAGGTTCTTGCGGAGTTTTATGGATATCTTGGCTTGTTTTAGTTTGGAAACCATGACGTTGAGTGTTGGTACAAGCCAGTCCATATGCATATTGGTTTCTCCTTGGAAGATATTAATCGCTTTGGCAACAGGGACCATAGCCGTGACATATTCCCCAAGAAAGGCCTTTTCTGCAGAAGTGAAACTATGAAAGAAAAACCTTGTTTAAGACTATTTAAAGTAACTGATTATAGAAAAATATAGATGCTACTTATTTAGGATATAAATGTTTCATAGGATAGTAGAACAATTTGCATTGATTTGTAATGATTTGCTGCTCCGGTTTCCTATTTTTTAAGCAATCATAAAAAAAAAAAAATATATTCATCATTTCATCTGACAATTCAGGATGCCTTGATGGCATACAAATATTAAATTTTGCTGGTGGAAAAAGGCATAAAGTCTCTGAAAGAAACTTTAAAAGAAAACGCACAGCATCATTACTGTACATTATAACATTACTCATGGGGATTTTGAATTCCGCACAGAGAATCCGGAAAACATCATCTCCCTTTTCCATCATGATCTTCAGGATCCTTTCCACTGAAAGAAACAGAGTTCCATCGTGTGGCATTTGGACGAATTAAGCGCATACTACATTCCTCTTCCATCATCTCCACAGCCTTGTTGGACCAGCCACTTTTGTTCCACAAAGCCCAACATTTGGAGAAGGACAATCTTGATTTTTGTATGCAGTGTCAACACCCACAGTGGAAACCAAGTTCAGAAGATGGCAAGCACAACGTTGGTTCTTGGGCAAATGAAATTCAAGATCATACTTTGCTAGAATTTCAGCAACCTCAACATATTCAATCTCCTCACAGTTCTCCTCATCTTCAGTGCCAGATTCATCTTCTGATGGGGTTGCTGTTGCCTGTTCTGTGTTGCTGCCATGTATGTTTTCACCTCCATAGACATGAAAGGCTTTCAAAAAATTTGATCCATTGTCTATTGTTATACAGATAACTTTTTCATGAATCTTAAATTTAGAATGTATGTCATGTATCGCAGCTGCAAGTACATCAAACGTGTGTGACCCCTTTAATTCTCGACAGGCAAGTGCCGCAGAGCTTCGCTGTAGATTGTCTCGGTCAATCCAGTGCGCTGTCATACCTATAAAGCTGCGCCGCCTTGAATTTCAGCAATAAGTAGTTGTGTCAGTACAGATGTATTCCACCCTGCTCATTGCTTCTGTTGCACTTTTCTTCATTCCTCCTGCAGCTTTCTCTATCTTGGTACAGATGGTTAATCTTGATCGTACAGTAGAGTTAGGCTGCAGGTCATGAATCAGGTCCTTAAATTCATCTTTTTCAACCACGCTAAAAGGTTGGAGACCTTATACAATGAATCGAAGTATAGCTTTTATATCAACGGTTGCTTGAGAAATGATCTCGATCTCTCCAATTTTTAGTTGTTTCATTAGGGGCTCCATATTTTTGCTCACATTCTTCCTCTCCTGAGCGATCGAGGTCAGGTTAGAGTAGTTTTTCAAGTGATTAGGATGTTTTCTCTTTATTTAAATTAAACAAAGAGGAGCAGTATTATTTTTCAACTCGGTAAACTACGTACAATTTAATGAAAAAATACATCACAAACTCACAGCTCAATACACATGATGCAAAATTTATAATTTCAATGATACATTAGTTACATTGCACTAAAATTTTTAAAATTCAAATATAGTCATGTCATGTCTTGCATGTTGGTAAGGAGAATGCAAATGCAGGGTGAAAGTATACTGATTTTTATTTACTAACTTCACAGAAACAAAAAATAAACAAGGCAACATGTTGAACGTCTCCACAGGTTCGGTCTGCAGGCGGGCTAATATTAATAAACAGAAAAGAAAAAAAAAACAAGAAACAAGTCTCTCTTGACCTTGAGATGAACACAGAGCTGATATTCTCCTCAGCCTTTCCTTAGTTCTTAGAGAAGGACCCAAACTCTAATTCGCCCGCACCTGCAGACACAGCTCAGTCCTGGGAGGAACGTAAACACAAACACAAACACAAACGATGGTAGCGAGACAAACACGAGGGTGCACAACAGTGAAGAGACAAAGTGGTACGGGGTTGACTGGAATATATAGGGAGACACACAAGGTAGACACAGGTGTACTCAAGTTGGTGCAAACAGAAATCAACGGGAAACCAATACACACGTAGACACACTAGGGGGAGGCAAAGAGGCGACTCAGTGATCCGGTGAGCCAGATCTTATTCCCCAGGGCTGAGACGTCGTTTTATTAAAACACCCCCCTCCCATTATTTTAATTAAATACCCTCGGTTAACTATAATTAACCATGGTCAACAGAATTCTGTGAAGGATGGAAGCATAAGATAAACGGATAAAACAGAGATTTTTATTTTAGATTTAATTAAAACCCTGTTTTACACCAGCAGCAACTTACAAATGAGGTCTCAATTTGAAAAGATGTACAAAACATAAAACACCACAAATAAGTATTAATCATGGAAAAAAAATTAACACCAACAGAAAGTTTTGTACTTTATAACTGTCCGTTATGACTTTTAAATATGACCGTTAGAGACGGTTGGTCAGGAAACTCCTGAAGTCAGATGCAGACAGGACACTTTCACTCACAAACTCCTGTGAAAAAATACAGAGATAGATTCAATTAAAATTCATGATACTTAATTTATCAAATGAACAATATTTATACTTTGTTCCTCTCGCTTCACAACTCATGAGAACAGACCGAAACCAGAACCGAACCGCAGATTAAGCACGCGCATATAACCGTCGGTATTTTAAGTGTGATTAAAAATACAAGAAATAGCTCAAACCAAAATAACGTGACTAAACATCGCTAAACAGCAGGTGACATTTATGTTCAGTATTTTGTTTCTATTTAGAAAGATGGGAATTTAATTCCTGCTTACCTTTTCCACACGCCCGCCAAACGTTTGTCTTCTCAACAAATTGTGTTCTCTTCTCGCGATGTTTGCTCTTATAGTTGATGCTGCAGCTTCCCGTTCGCATACCAGGAAATTTCGGATGATAAAGATACGTCGTATAGGCGTTGTATAGATGTAAAGACGATGTATATTTTGACAGCTCAAACAGGCAATTTACAGACGATCAAAATAAGACTATAAAAAAAAGAACGAAATGTTTACCAGATGATACGCTCTTTAGCAGACATCTTCGTGACGTACCTGTGCTATCTGGGTTCAGCATCCTGCAGATGGCGATATCGCTTCTTTCGCCCAAGCAATTAGCCATGGCAGATAAAGATGCCGACTTGTCGCGCACAATCACAATGTAATGAGCAACGGTAAGTGTCCGTTCAAATGTACTGGAGTAAAGAGTACATACAGTCAATCAAAAATGTAGTCAAGTAGAGAGTAAAAGTTGCTTATATTTTTGATACTCAGTACAATTACAAAGTAGACAAAAAATACTTAAGTACAGTAACGAAGTCCATTTACTAAAATACTTTACACCACTGGTAAGATATACTGTAGCTGTTGAGTCACCACCACACTGACAACAGAATTTTACTTTTAATCAAATAAGTTGTAATGTGTTAATGCTTCTGTTCATCTCTGTCCTACTGGGAATCATTTTATTGAAACAATTTTTTTTTTCAGGGAGTCCTAAGACTGTGTTGTCCATAAAGCCTGGTACACATGTGTACAGTGGAGAAAGAGTTATTTTTAGATGTGACACACATGAAGGAGGAGCCACTGAGTGGACATACAGCTGGTATAAAAATAATGAGACATTAGATCAAGACATATTCAATAAAGAATACATATTCCGCAGATACCACAGATTTTACAGATTTAACAGATTCCTCAGAGACTATAGAGATCGCACAATGTGGGAGTTTATTATCTGGCCTGTTAATGAGTCCGACAGTGGTAACTACACATGCAGAGGACGATATGGCTCTCAGATGTCGGCGATTAGTGATGTTCTTACACTGACTGTATCAGGTGAGTCTTGGATTTTATAATCTTATGCCTACCATCTATTTGTGAGTTATGATGCATGATAAATGTATATAATAAGCATTTAGAATGATGCAATAATGATATGTAATGTAATACATCAGAGTTTAACATGAGCAATATCATTCAGATTCAGAACACAACACAGAGCCAGGTGTTGTGCTGAATCCCTACTCCGTTGAATTTAATTTTAATTTTGTCACAATCAAAAGTATGGAAATGTGAATAAAATGTTAGATAATGTATGAATCAAAATGGCCAGGGCCCAGTTTCCTGAAAGCTTCTTATCACTAAGTATCTCTTAGGTAAGTCACACGTTCGTAAGGTTGGTCTGGACCAACCCTTACTCATTCTTAGCGTAGTTTCAGCTCAAGACGCTAGTCGCCGCTACTGAGCAGCAGTCTTTATAAATCAGCGGTGTATGGAAGCATATTATGGCACGTTATCAAAGTCGTATTCTTTTTTGTCTTTCGGCTGTTCCCTTTCAGGGGTCGCCACAGCGAATCATCTGCCCCCATCTAACCCTATCCTCTGCATCCTCTTCTCTCACACCAACTTACTTCATGTCCTCTCTCACTGCATCCATAAATCTCCTCTTTGGTCTTCCTCTAGACCTCCTGCCTGGCAGTTCCAACCTCAGCATCCTTCTACCGATATATTCACCATCTCTCCTCTGAACACGTCCAAACCACCTCAATCTGGCCTCTCTGACTTTATCTCCAAAACATCTAATGTGGGTTGTCCCTCTGATGAACTCATTCTTAATCCTATCCATCCTTGTCACTCCCAAGGAGAACCTCAACATCTTCAGCTCTGCTACCTCCAACTCTGTCTCCTGTCTTCTCTTCAGTGCCACTGTCTCTAAGCCTTAGAGCATCGCTGGTCTCACCACTGTCCTGTACACCTTTCTTTCATTCTCGCTGATACTCTTTCATCGCACAACAGACCTGACACTTTTCTCCACCTTTTCCAACCTGCCTGTACCCGCCTCTTCACCTCCTTTCCACACTCTCCATTGCTCTGGAACATTGATCCTAAGTACTTAAAGTCCTGCACCTTCTTTACGTCTGCTCCCTGAAGCCTCACTGTTCCTCTTGGGTTCCTCTCATTCACACACATGTATTCCGTCTTGCTGCAGATAACCTTTATTCCTCTGCTTTTCAGAGCGTACCTCCACCTCTCCAAATTTTCCTCGACCTGTTCCCTGCTCTCGCTACAAAGCACAATGTCATCTGCAAACATCATAGTCCATGGAGACTTCTGTCCAACCTCATCTGTCAACCTGTCCATCACCAAAGCAAACAAAAAGGGGCTCAGAGCCGATCCTTGATGCGGACCCACCTCCACCTTGAACTCTTCTGTCACACCTACAGCACATCTCACCACCATCAAAGTTGTATTAATGATGGAATATACTGTAGGCCTGTTTAAGAATTTTATTTAATTTGATATCAGAACTAATAGAGTGACTTTTAATTAGCCTATTTCATAATGTGACTAATGCATTAAAATTGGCAATCACTTTTAATATTAAACAGGTGGCAAACAATTTGACAGCGATACAGCATGTTGCTGTGCTAAACCGAAGACGGCGCCGTCCGCGGAGCCGTGTGGTTCATGCCAATTTTTCCTTTAGGCAAAACTTTAGCCCTTTTCATATTTTGCCTGAGGTGGCTATTTAAAAAAAAAAAAGGTTTCGCCTTGCAACAGATTATGGAGCTTCTTGACCTGCTCAGACCTGCACTTGCCAGGCCAATGTGTCGTACTTATGCTCTATGTCCCGATGTCCAGCTGCTTGCTGCTTTTTGTTTAAAATATCATCCATGACTGAATGGACTTTTCTTTTGACATGTTTTATTTTATGATGAAATTTGATTTAGTTAAATGACAAAATTATTTATCCTGGGAGGCGCATAACCCCGTTAAAAGCGGAGCTGCGTTGTGTGCAACTTAGGGACAGCGTAAAAATTACATGCACTCTATGAAAATGTAGAAAACTGCAAGTACAATCAGTCATTAAGGGATATTGGCTTACACAGCTCTACTGCAGCTCGTGTATGCATAATCATTTATTTTTTTAAACAATAATTAATTAAATAAGAAATCCATTCCACTTTTCCCCATAATTTTTCCAATCCATCACAGGGCACACACACAAACAAATACACAGACACACACACACACACACACACACACACTCACACACACACACACACCCACACACACACACTCCCTCTCACAACACAAACACACACGATTTTTGGAAATGGCAATTAGTCCAACCTGCATGTCTTTGGACTGCGGGAGGAAACTGTAGTACCCGGAGGAAACCCACCAAGCATGGTGAGAACATGTGTTACAATTCTGGCTCGGGGAAGCAACATCAAGGACAAAACACGGGTTTGCCAATCAAAAAAAAATTATTAACTTATAATGACAAAAATAAAAAAGAACACTAGTGGAAAAACCGCTGCTGCAGTGCTAATAGCAAGCCAGAGAGAGTGTAAGAGAGATAGTGAGAGCCAGTCCAGGGATTTAAAATGGCTCCCCTTTAGGTGCCATCAATCAACAGCTGATTGCAGGTCATCATCAGACTCAATAATCATCAGGTTTTTCATGTTTTTATCATGTTCTGTTTCTGTATTTTATTTGTTTAGTGCTCATTTCACCTACCCCGGTGTCACATGCTCAAGGTGAGATATATCTGCTGAGTTACCACTGTCTTATTAATTAATTTGTAGTGTTCAAATGCCTTTAACATTGGAAATTATTTTATAGTCTATATTGTTAAGTGTAACAGATTTATTTTTTGTTTTTTTTTAGGCAGTCCTAAAGCTGTGTTGTCCATAAAGCCGGGTACACATGTGTACATTGGAGAGAGAGTTATTTTCAGATGTGACATACATGGGGGAGCAGACACTGAGTGGACATACAGCTGGTATAAGAATAATGAGACATTAGATATATCTGATAGATACTACAGATTCAGCACATTCTTCAGAGACTACAGAGATCACACAGCGCAGGAGTTCATTATCTGGCCTGTTAGATCCTCCAACAGTTGTAACTACACATGCAGAGGAGAGAGACATGGCTCTCAAAGCTCAGAGATCAGCGATGCTGTTACACTGATTGTATCAAGTGAGTCTTGAATTTTATAGGCATATGCTTAAAGTATATTTGAGGGACTAAAACTGCATGCTAAATATGTTCTATAAGCGGTAAACCAAGGAAATCACCTTTACCAAGGAAATCAAATAACCCTAGTAATCAACTTAAATAAGGCACCCAGGTGCGTTCACTCGACAAGCAAGAGGCATGGGTTTTGTACATGAACATGTTTATTTCCTCACAAACAATAATACAAAAAAAATCTGCAGTTCAAAAGATACATACAGCAATGCTAATAGTAGTTGCAATTACACCATCAAGTGTGTGCTACACTAAGCAGCATATCAACAAAAGACTGAAAAATTATTATAAATAATAATAAATTATTATAAGTAATAATTAATAATAATAAATTATAAATTACACATCTTCCTTGGTCTTAAAGGTTGGTACCAATACACTTCTCCTCCATTTCTGTGTATATTGTTAATGTACTGATTTATAATTTTGCATTTCCTGTGTAACAGAGAGACCAGAGGCAGTACTGAGTGTATCTCCACAGAGCTGGCTGACTGAAGGAGACTCAGTGACTCTAAGCTGTGAGGTTACAGACTCCTCTACAGGCTGGACATTCAGCTGGTACACAGAGGACAGAGAAATAAGAGACAGTCATGGTGAAATCATGTCTGGAGACTTCTACCACATTAGTTTCACAACTTTTAATCACACAGGAGTTTATAGGTGCAGAGCAGAATATGGAGACTCATCTTTGAGATTTTTATCCAATTATCAGCCAGTATGGATCAATGGTGAGGGAAAATAACACTGTGTTGGAGTGTTGAATGTGTAAGTTAAATATCAGATATGGGGGAATTATAGTTCTGATATTATTTGATGTAAAAATCTTTATATTCACCCTCCTGAGTGAGGAAAGTTTAAGACAGTTGAATAACCCTAATTACTGCTAGAGGACTAGTCTCATTCAGAGAGCTGATGAAAATGAGGTATAAATGTGTTCAGTGCAAACGATTTAATAAAAACAATCATGATAACACATATGAATTATAATGTTCTGTGTTTAAGGTGAATCTCCTCCAGTCTCTCTGACCATCAATCCCAGCAGAACACAACACTTTACTGGTGACTCTCTCACACTGAGCTGTGAGGACCAGAGTAACTCTACTGGATGGACAGTGAGACGATACACACACAGTGAGAGAGTGTTAGACTGGTCAAGGTGGAGATCAGTTACAGGATCTACATGTAATATCAGCTCCCTCTCCATATACGACGCTGGAGTTTACTGGTGTAAGTCTGAATCTGGTGAAAACAGAAATCCTGTCAACATCACAGTGCATGGTGAGTCTAAAATACCGTATTCTACAAAAAGTCATACATAATAATTTACCATGTGTGATTTTATGCATATTATTCTCTGTTTGATCTGTAACAAAACATTACATTTTAAAACCAATTACAGTATATAGTCTGGGGAAGAACAGGAGAGCCAGGTTAAGTGATGATCATCCTACTCACCAAACTGATGATCCCCGGCCCTTTTATAGGCAGCCGATAACAGCAGGACAGTATACAGTAACAAGTTGCCGGCTGTAGCGAGTTAGGGTGCCGCGCCCCTTCCCCAGGTCTAGGGGAGCTGTCCGCAGTGCTGAATGCACGCTGTGTTTCTCTTGCCAAGCGTGGCGCTGTCAGACTGTATAAGGCACTGCCTTTATGCCCGCTGCCACAGAAGCTGTTACATAAAGCTGATCTTTAACAATCAGTTGCTGATCTTTAACAATCAGTTGTCTTAAAAAAAAATTTCCTTGATATAATTTCTTGCTCAATGCTTGCTTCCTGGACATTATAAATATTTTAATACTATATTGCGTATTTATGTTACCACAAATACAACTGCAGGCTGATGTATACAATGTGACAAAACTGTGGGGGATGCAATTATAACTTGTATGGAGGGGTGTCACTGCTTCAGTCCAAGTGTCAATTTCTTTATAGAAGCACATACATAGTTGGTACACTCAAAAAAATGAACATGGCTACCTGTTACATGTACTAAAATGTAATATGTATTTTGTACATAATAATTTCATGTTTCCAAGATGAACAAATTATTTTGTATTTACATGAAATTCAACAACTTAACATGTATTAGATTTAATCATGTTGAGATAAACCAAAGAGATCTTGTCGCTATGAAAACAAATAGCAAAACCGGAAATAGCAAAACCGGAAATATCGCGAGAAGAGAACACAGCGTGTTGAGAAGACAAACGTTTGGCGGGCGTGTGGAAAAGGTAAGCAGGAATTAATTCCCATCTTTCTAAATAGAAACGAAATACTGAACATAAATGTCACCTGCTGTTTAGCGATGTTTAGTCACGTTATTTTGGTTTAAGCTATTTCTTGTATTTTTAATCACACTTAAAATACCGACGGTTATATGCGCGTGCTTAATCTGCGGTTCGGTTCTGGTTTCGGTCTGTTCTCATGAGTTGTGAAGCGAGAGGAAGAAAGTATAAATATTGTTTATTTGATAAATTAAGTATCATGAATTTTAATTGAATCTATCTCTGTATTTTTTCACAGGAGTTTGTGAGTGAAAGTGTCCTGTCTGCATCTGACTTCAGGAGTTTCCTGACCAACCGTCTCTAACGGTCATATTTAAGTCATAACGAACAGTTATAAAGTACAAAACTTTCTGTTGGTGTTTAATTGTTTTTCTATGATTAATACTTATTTGTGGTGTTTTATGTTTTGTACATCTTTTTAAATTCAGACCTCATTTGTAAGTTGCTGCTGGTGTAAAATAAAAATCTCTGTTTTATCCTGTTTGTCTTATGATTCCTTCCTTCACAGAATTCTGTTGACCAGGGCTTGAAATTTAAATTTACTTGAGTTAGATCAACTTAATTTACAACTGAAAAATGTGTTGTACCAACGCTATTCATTTATGTTAACAGTATTAAATTATGTTGGACGCAGCTGTAGTAAATAAGTTAAATGAACCTAATAAAATTAATCTGACTGAACCTAAGAACATTAAGTTGGGCCAACAAAATTGCTTAATGCTGAAAGAAAGCCATTAAATCAGGTGGAAATTCTTTCCATAATTTAATTACGTTCATTCAACAAGTTATTTTTTTGAGTGTAGTTTGGTTCATGAGTACCTGATGATGGTCTTTAATTAAAAACGCAAAAAGTGTTTCAATAAAAACTGTTTTCATTTAACAAATGTGTGATTTGTGCTGTTAGGGTTATTAGTGATATAAAATTACCACAAATCTTGCTTGTACTCTTAATTATGGCTGTTTCATTTTCTTTCTTTCTTTCCTACTTTCTTCCTTTTTTTTTTCTTTCTTTTTTTTGTCTAAAATTTTTTTCTCAAAAGAAGCAGGTGAAAATATTTGTGGGTAGAATCTTTAAAAATGACCATGGTTATTTTATGGATATTTTATGGTTATTTATTCTTGTTCACACTGCATATTTATTTAATTAAAAACGAAGTACTTGTTGTGCCAGAAAGAGCTGTTGTACTATTGAAATAAAAATTGTGGATTTTTATTTGGCTGAGAAACATTCCACAAACTGGGGATACTTTACACTTGAAAATGAGTGGGGGGATCTGTATCCTGGCTTTTTCTAGTTAGCACTGGCACACCTGAATTCTCACTTCCATGTGAGAGGGTGTTCTCCCCCATGTTATATACACACTACCGTTCAAAAGTTTTAGAACACTTTCTAACTCCATGATGGTTCCTGATTTTTATTTCTTTCTACATTGTAAAGGAATGCTGAAGGCGTCCAAAAAATGCATTAATCTCCTTTGAACAGTTAATGGTGAGATGTTTCTGCTACTTCTGCTCTGTAAAGACTTCATAACGCCTCTAATCTGAAGGGCTGTTAATTGGTCATTTTTCAGGCTGATAACTCTAAATTAACTTCTCGTCTGCGGCAGAGGTAGGTTTTGGTCTCGCCCTCCTGGGACGGCCTTCATGAGAGCCAGGTTCATTATGGTGCTTGACGGATTTCGCAAATGCACTTGACAATACTGTTCTTGCAAGAACTATTACAGAAAGGCTGACCTCTGTGTCTTAAAATAATAACTGTTGTTTTTGTTGTTGTTACATAATTACCTAATTCCATATGTGTTATTTTATAGTTTTGAAATCCCCAGTATTGTTGTAGAATGTAGAAAATAAATCACTAAACAAAAACAAAGAAATTTGCAAGTGACTGTAGTGTATATCACAATTGATTTTGCTTGTCAGTTGTGTTTTTTTTTTTTTTTTGCTGCTCTTTTGCATGTAGTAATTAGTATATTTATATAATATGATATTATTTCGACTGAAACTAGTCACATAAGAAAATAATAATAGTATAATAATAAAAAAGCAGTGGCTGTAGCAATGATAATTGCAACAGCCAACCCTGTTTTAGCACATATTGTGCTAGGAGAATGTATTGCACACATTATTCTGACCTCTTATTATTTTTTGTTACTCATCATGGCACTGGTGGGTCAGTGGTAGGTGTTTCGCCTGCCATGCGGGAGGCCCGGGTTCGATTCCCAGCCACTGGATGCAGTGCCGGTCCCAAGCTTGGATAAAATGGGAGGGTTGCGTCAGGAAGGGCATCCGACGTAAAACCTGTGCCAAGTTATAGTGCGGACTGGATATTCCGCTGTGGCGACCCCATGCTGGGAGCAGCTGAAAGACGTACAACAACTTTTTGTTACTCAGACATTGTGGTGTTTAATGCGGGACAGAGGCTGTTTTTCGGTCTGTTTGTTCATGCTTCAATAGTTCTGTAACTTCTGCCTGGGGGAAACAGTTTAAACAGATGGTATAAGTCCTTAAAAATGCTTTGGGCCTTGCTGAGGCACTAGAAACTGTAGAGATCCTCCATGGATGGAGTAAGATAGTCAAGGATTTTCTATATGGTGTTGGTCCTCTGAAGTGCTTTTTTCCCCCAATAGTTCAGCAGGCCAACCACATGGGAATGCATTGGGTCAGCACACTCTTTATGGAGCAGCAGTAGAAGGACATTAAATGTTTCTCAGTTAAGTTGTTCTTCCTGAGGAAGCCATTGCTGTGCATCCTTTTTATTTGTTGGTGCTCAGATTGTTATTGATACATCAAACTGTCATCTTTTCCACTTTGTCCCTGTATGTGGTCTCCTCTTCGCCCTGAGATAAGTCCAACCACTGTTGTGAATTTTATAATGTTTTCTGGATGGGTAGAGGTGCAGTGATATGTGTAGAGAGTGTAGATCAGTGGGTTCAGTACACACCCCTAAAAAACGTTCTGATAGTTGAAAGTGCTGGTCTCTTTTAATTCTCTGTGGACAATCAGTCAGTTTTAGGTCACTTAATTTAGCCACCGGTTTCTGTGGGATGATACAATTGAAGGCAGAGCTCCAGTCACATACTGTACTGCAGGTGCAGGTTTTTTTTTTCAACTTCAAAGTACATGGTGATTCCATAATATTTTACTCAGAATTAAGTGATTCCATATTTTTTTTCCTCTGCTTGATCTGCAAAAACAGTTGCAACTGACTTCAGTGTTATTTATTATTTACTTACTTATTTTTAATGTTGCTTAAAGTCAAGGTTGGATGGTTCAATGAAAAATAATTTTGTGGTATGTCTGTTGTATTTTTATTTTATTTTTTGTTACTTTTTTTCTACACAATCAAACAATTAAATGAACATTTTCCAAGAGTGGTGATTCCATACTTTTTGCCATGAGCTTCCTTGATGCTTAATATGAGTCAGATTTGTGTAGAGATCTGCAGCTACTGTATGGCATCCTCTGAAGTTCTATTTGCTCCATATACAGTACAAACTGATGTGGGTCAAATGCTGGTGAAAGATCGCTTGTTATATGACTCTAAACCAGCCTCTCAAAACATATTGTAATGATGGGAGCGACAGCCACAGGATGATTATCATCTAGGCTATTTACAGTAGTCTTTTTTTGGCAGTGGGATGATTATTGATGATTTCAGGTAGACTGAGATAGAAGACCACCTAGGACAGATTAACAATTCTTGTGAAGACCCCAGGCTGGTTTGCACTGTCATTCAGCACCCTCCTATTCACGCCATGGGGTCTGGTAGCTTTCCTAGGATTTATCACCTTTAGTGTACTCCTCTTCTCATATTCTTTCATAACATAGACATAATATTTTCCTAATATTTTTTCCAAACACTCACTAACACACTATGTGCAACTTGGAATTGCCAGTTAGCCTAATCTAGTTTTTCGCAATATCTATTGTTTACAAGGTAACGTAAAACAAAAAGTGTGACCAGCACCAAAATACTCATAACACCCATAATATAAGAAATACGTCCTTGAAACTGTGATGTCTTCTATAAGCAAATACTGTTAACATGGTCATTGGGTGTTATCTTTGGGTGATATATTATATTATATTATATTATATTATATTATATTATATTATATTATATTATATTATATTATATTATATTATATTATTTTATATACTGTATTTTATTCCCACCTCAGGTCTGTGTGCATGGAGTTAGCTTCTTTTCTTTGTGCTTGGTGGGTTTCATCTTGGTAATCTGGTTTCCTCACATAGTCCAAAGACATGCAGGGTAGGCTAATTGGTGTTTCCAAATTGCCCATAGTGGAAGAGTGAGAGTATGTGTGTGTCTGTGTGTGTGTGTGTGTGTGTGTGTGTGTGTGTGTGTGTGTGTGCCCCGCAATGGATTGCCACCCCAGTAGTCGGTGTACTCTCCCAAGTGCCCAGAGTTACCTGGGATAGACTCCATAATCCTGCACAAGATAAGCGGTTGCAACAGAGTTTGCTGTAGATCCTATTTTCTGTATACTAGATGCCGATGTGATCCTGGAGAGTCCTGTCCATCCTGTGTCTAAGGGACATCCTCTGACTCTACGCTGTTTATTTCGCAATGCAAATACCTCAAACCTCCAAGCTGATTTATATAAAGATGGATTAGTTCTCCAGACACAGACTACAGGAGAGATGATCATCCATAAGGTCTCAAAGTCAGATGAAGGTTTCTACCACTGTAAATACACAGGGGAACCAGAGTCACCGAAAAGCTGGGTCTCAGTCAAAGGTGAGATATTATTTAAATATTGATTTAAATACACCTGAGACTTAATGTGTGGTATTCAGTGTCCTCACATATTGGATGTGAATGCATGTACAAGTATGATGATCCTTCATAAAGATACTGTGAATAAATGTATGTATTTTTTGGTTTGAGCTAAAACGTTTAAACTATGCAAAACATTTTGTTAAATGAAATCTTCTCATTATAATTATTCTATCCTCTGTTAGGTCCGTCAGGTGTAGAAGCTCCATTCTCAGTGCTCCTGCTGATCTGTAGTGTAGTGACGGCATCTCCGTATCTGCTGGTCACCATCATTCTGCTGTTCAAATGTTACAGAGCTGGAGGTAAGAACTCTTTCAGTATGTCTTTAAAATTCACATAAAAATTTTAATTAGTGTGGGAAAAAAAAACATTTTTACCTCAGGAAGTTTGTTTAACTTTAATGTTACTATTTGCATATAATTTAATTATAATATATCTGAAAGTTAGAAGATTTGGTCTTAATTGCATTTACATTATGTTTAAAATGTTAGTATGATGTAAAACAGCATATCTGTAGAGGACTGAGGGTGAATTTGCACATTACAGGCACTTTGGTCAGTATCTAAAAAAAGGCTAACTTAGTTTAAAAAGATTCACTATTTTCTAATAAAGATACTTAGTTTATTAACTGATATAGCAAAACAAATCAAATAGTGTGATGTTCAATAACAATACATCTCTCTGTAGTGGATTTGAGTAAAATGTGAAAATAAGATGTGCTGACTTTTAGAAATAGAAACTACAATGGAGCGTTCTGGCCAATATGGGAATAAAAAAAAAAAAAAGGGGCAGATAATTTATAACACATATTGACCATAATACTCCGTTGTATAAAAACAAATGATAGACAATTGTGAAATTTGAACAGCACAGTGCTGTAACAGTCAGATTTGTTATTAATGGAGTTACACTAAATTTTTCTCTAACTTCTAACTAAATTTTTATATAAACTTTTATCTAACTTCAGGTATAGCGGTATAGGCCTAGCGGAACAAGAAAAGACAAACAACAACAACAATTTACCAAAACCCAAAGTGTAAAGGTTAAAACTCCGGCAGAGGGACCCGTGCCGAACAACAATAATTAATAACTGATTTTAAAGAAAACAATACCACATACTGTATGGGTGTAATGACGGCGTGTGTCTCAAGAGAGGGAAACATAAAGCAAAAAATTAAAAATATATAAAGCAAAATAAATAAAATACTGGTTGGGTTTCCAGATGTGTCACAGAAAAAAAAAAGTTAAAATCATTTTAAAAATGTCTAATTTCGTTGCACCACACACAAAAAAAAAATTTAAATTGCAAAATTACTCAAATTTTGAATTGTTTTATAGTCATAAAACTACCATAAAACCACGTGATCATATGTGCCTAGCGTATTTCTTCCACAACGTGACACAGAAAGTGGTGTGTGTGTGTATATATATATATATATATTTGTATATGATTGTAAAGCTCCGTAGTGGGCACAGAAATCACGGACACAAGGCGGAGTTGCAGTGAACTCAGGTACACTTTAGTGTGCTTAGTGTATAGGAAGAAAACATGTACAGTATATGGATAAACGGCAGCAAAATTACACGCAGGAGTCTCGATCATGGTTAGTAGGGAGATGAGCAGACGGGACAACCACGCATTCAGAGTTTGGTGGGAGCAGTGCAGTAGAACTCACAGGTTGAGCGCTCAGGTTGACTCAGCTTCAGCGATGTGCGAGGAACAGGGCTCTCACTGGTGTAGGCGTCTGTAAGCACAATAAGAGTGACGTGCTTTGTTTACACTACTTACCGGCCAATGCCGCCAGGGTCCTTTTACAGTGAACCGTCGACAGGTGGCTGCCAGGTGATTCGCTGTAACCAAAGCCGGTGATTTGTGGCGCTCCGCCCCTTCTTCCGTTTTAGCGGCTGCTCCGGTCGTAGGAAGTGTTACGGATGTGGGCAGTGTTGCCAACTTAGCGACTTTGTAGCTAGATTTAGCGACTTTTCAGACCCCCTTGACGACTTTTTTTCAAAAAAGCGCCTAGCGACAAATCTAGCAACTTGTGGACAAACCTTAGCAACTTTGGACAACAAATGTCGCCAGTTTTCCCAGTACAGTTACTCATCTCCCTGTGTCTGCTCTGATCAGTGAGCGCCAGCTCCGACTAAAAGCAGCAGCATATTCCCTTGACCGCTCAGTGGCTGACATAGATGTGAATGAGCTGCGCATGTGCAAACGATGTTGCCACGGACCAATCACTTACCTTCTTCTCCTTTGCTTGAAATAAAACAATTTAATTTGTACGTTTCTTTTTTTTTTCTTTTTTATGCAAATATACACATGTCGTCATCTAGCGACATTTGGTGACTTTTCGTAAAGACTTTAGCTACTTTCCATTGAAAATAGTTGGCAACACTGGATGTGGGTTTTTTTCCGGATGAGTGAGATGCTACTTTTGTGTGAGGTGTACTGGCTATAAGCCCGTTGACACAATGATATACATATTATATGGTTTATTATGTTATCTGGTAACAGAAACAACCATGAAATGTGTGGTTTGTGCCCAATGCGCATATGGCCCTTTGCGCGTCTATAAAGCGCGGAGACTCCAGGAGCCACACTACAGTATATTATGCAATTGGTAAGCCTTGATATAATCATAAAAAACACAGTGATGCAAAACAAAAACCCTAAAACTGCTTTGAGTTTTAATTAAACGACAAACAAAAAAAATGGTGCACCAAAAAAAATATATATATATTTACAAAATACATACAACTTTGTTTTTGTTCACATGTGTGTGTAGCGGAAGAGATGGCTCGATCTTAATGGTAATATTGAAACAGTCTGGGAGCACGAAGACGGAGCATAAGGTGAATTAGTCCGGTAGAGATTAATCCAGAAAACGGGAAAGTCCAACTTATATTGGAGTTCACAATATTACAAAATTCACGCTCTCTTGAAGGAAACTCCATAAACAGCGCTGTGTCAAAAATAATCTCTGTTTTTGTGACAATTGTCGTGGAGTTTGAAATATATTGTGAAACTATCGTCAGCGGATATAATTTCATTTGGATTATTACCCCGGACTGTTTCACCACTTCACTCCAGCTCCAAAATCGTGCTCCCAGATTATTACCAACATTTCCGGTGAGGCTGATCCAGCTCTTCCACTACGCACACCATTCATAAATAATTCAGACTTTGCACAATCGTTCCACTCACTTACACATCATCTGGTTTTGTAAATATTATTATTCGTTTTTTTTTTTTTTTTGGTTTTGGTGCATCTCTTTTGTTTATTTATTGTTCAATACACAATTGGGTTGCTGTTTAAAATAGTTGTCTCCATCTTAACTGGTTCTGGGCGGCTAGCGCTTCACCAGAGACTAGACCTATCGTACTGCATATGACTGTGTATGTGACCAATAAAATTTTAATTTAAGATTAAAGTTCCCATTTTAACTTAGTAGATAACGTATCCAATGGTTACAGGGTAATAATTGATAAAGAATCTCAGATCTTGCAGTTACTAATGTTGAATTAATGATTTGTTAATTTTTTTAACATCTTTTCCTAAAGCACTGTCATTCATATAAGCATTAAAATAGACAATAAGCTTTTTAATTTCTTTAACAGATCTCACTGATGGAGACAGAATCAAGAATGCAGTCATAGAGGAGTGAGCAACGGTTATCTATAAAAAGAGGATGCATTTACTGTAGAAATAATTTCCTAATTTCTTTTTATGTTAAATAAAAGTTTATAGATTTGAAATAATAATTATTTGTAATTTTAATATCATTATGTTTGTAGCTGAGCATCTTGTTTTTCTGACTATTTATCTAAAGTACCTCATGTGGTGAAAGTTAACATACAGTTCTGCTCAAAAGTCTGCATACCTCAGGAGAATGTGCAAGACGTGGAGCATTTTTAAAAGAAAACATTAGAAACAAGGCAAAACAGAAGATGGCCATTCTAGAAATTTCACCTTCTTCTGTTGTAGTCATAGATTTGTCAACTTGGCTTTGTGCTTTAGATTATTGGCATGTTGAAAAAAACAAGATGCATCCTTTTTTGCTGAAGAATGTAATTTAACTGCTGCATTCATCTTGGCATCAATCACAATAACTCACGGGTGTGGAAACCTCCCTGGAGTAGCCATTTAAACCTGTGAATGTAATCCTGTGTGTTTATTATGTGGTCAAACATATAAGGATATGTAAACTTTTAAACAGGTTTGCTTGGGAGGTTTCAGTTATCATTGGGTTTAAAAAGGAGTTAAACTACTTATTATTAATTACTACTACTTATAATTAATGACTCCATGGGACCACCATCCTTAAGTAAGTAAGAAAAAAAATAAAATAAAATAAAAAAAAAAAAAAAATATATATATATATATATATAATAATTGGCTTTCTTTCAGGGTATGGGAACTTCTGAGCATAACTGTTAAATTGTCTGCTGAATAATAATCATGCTATAATAATGGTAACTTATTGGTGAGTGTTGCTGAGAGAGGTCTGAGTTTTATACATACTGTACAGTGGAACCTTGGATTACGAGTATAACTTGTTCCGGAAGTGGGCTCGTAAACCAAATCAAATTATTTGTTCCACAGCCCCCCCGCCAAAAAAAAAAAAACATAAAAATAATTAATACAAAATATAAAGTGAAAATAAAACAAATTAACCTGCACTTTACCTTAAAATAAAGTAAAAATTAATCCCGACAGATAAGTGTGTGTGTGTGTGCGTGTGTGTGTCTAAAGGGTTGGAACCCCTCTCTTACTTTTTTCCCTACACATTTACCCTTCCTTCACTCTTTATACACACACTTGCGCACACAACAGAAACACTGTTTTATCAGAAAAATAAACAAGAAATCTCCAATGACACTCGATAGAGCAACACACTAACGGAATCACTGCTGTAAAATAAAAATAAAACACATTAACCTGAACTTTACCTTTGAAAAGAGTTTTTGAAGAGTTTCTGTGTAGAGCAGAGAAAAGGAGTGTGTGTGTATGTGCATTTGTGAAGACGAAAGTAGGGAGGAGTCTGTGTGTATGGTTTGGGCAGCTCTCCAATGATGCGCACACACACAGACACAAAGAGCAGCTGATACAGAAGAGAGAAAATGGATCTTTACCCTCTCTAATGAGACTTGCTTTTGATTTACACGTGCACTGTACACACACGCATACAGACACACACGTGGTCACAGTGTTATAGTAAACAGCACACGCCTGCATGGATGTTGCTTATTGCAGTAAGACTGCTGCACTAAGACCCAGCAGGGGAGACGATTACCTACAATTCCGCAGTGCAAGGGGGAAAAAACATTGGCTCAGTTGTGATCATGTGACGCATGGCCTCAAAAAAGGAAGCGCATGCGTGATACATGATATTCGGTACTCGTAAACCAAGACTTCTTCATTTTCCAAGTCAAAATTTATTAAAAATCTTTGCTCGTTTTAAAGAACACTCGCAAACCACGTTACTCGCAATCCAAGGTTACACTGTATATATTTCTCTTTTCAGCTGTGCGACATTTAATCGTCATTGTGTAAGGGGATTTGTGCTTGTAATTTGTTTTTAAAATATGTTTTTTTTCAATAAAAACATTAAAATAAATGCATCAGTACCAATGAAGACTATTTGCACAATATATAATAAGTGTTACATAAAATGTAATCATTGAAATGATGTAGAAAGTGTACGCAATATATAATGAGAAAGCTCTGACTAACTACTCTCAAATATCATATTGAATATCATTTGACATTAATAAAAGAAGATATCACAATTGTAAACAAAAAATAACTTTTAGCTGTTCAATTACAACTTATAAAATAAATATTCAGGATTTTAAGAATTATATATTATTTAGGGAAAAAAAAACAATATTTATAGTCAATTTATGATCTGTAGAAATAAAAGAGAGATTTTGTTTGTACATTGGTCAGAACTCACTCTTTCATTAATATCTTTATGTGTCATACATTGAAGGACCAGAAACCGGTCTCAGAATTTATTTATTTTTTTTGCTGAATGACTGCCTGTATGTCTGTCCAGCCGTGTTTGTCACAGCATCACGCAAAATTGGCTGACCAGAATTTAATAAAACTTTGCCAGTCCTTTGGCATTTTTTACTCAAAAAAGTATTGATCACTCAGGTTTGCTGACGGTGAGGTGATTGTTTGCTTTACATGTCAGGAAGCCCTCATGTCTGTGTTTCCTTCTGGCTCTCCCTTTTAGTTATGATGTCATAGTTAGTCCTGCCGGAGTCTCTGCTTGCACTCTACAGTTAATATACATTCACATTATACATTGTGTGACTGTGACCAGACCTAACTGCCATCTCTCCTCTTCTTCTCTTCCTCCCCCTCTTTCTTTTTCCTCTCTCCTCCTGTCCCCCCCTTTCACTCTTTCTCTCTCTCTGTCGAGCTACACATGTCGTTCCTGAGCTGCCAGTGATCCAGACTCCCTCTGCCCTCCGGACCTGTCTGACCCATCCTGGTGCCCCGCTTCTGGTTGAAGATCCCAACACATGGATGCCCCGTGTGTCTCTCTGGGATGCGTCTGGTGTCTGGGAATAATTCTCTCTACCTAGAAAATGGTTCTGGCCTTGACTGGTGTTGGCAACTGTTTCTCTGGGGACTTGACAGTTCTAAAGTTCATGACTGGAACTTCTTACAAGTCTACCTGGGTCTTCAATAACTACCTGGACTCCATATTAACATCAATTAACATCAGCTATTATAGCTGAACTGCCTCCCACCCTGTATAAATGCAGATCATTTACTGCTTTCTGTTTTACCCAGATGAGGATGGATTTCCTGCTGAGTCTGGTTCCTCTCAAGGTTTTTTCCTATTACCATCTCAGGGAGTTTTTCCTTGCCACTGTCGCCCTCGGCTTACTTACCAGGGACAAACTGACTATTCTGATTCATACACATTCACATTCCATACAAACTTAAATCATTCTTTTAATTGTGTAAAATTGCTAAAAAAAATTTGCGCTATACAAATAAAATTGAATTGAATTTAATTGGTATTTGCCTGAAGTTCACAGCATCTACAGTAGTGCTTTTTTATGCGTCTTTTCTCTCAAGATGGATGTGGCAATACACATCATTTAAGAGTCAATCAATGCAATAGTTTACCTTGTATACAGAGTTGTGGAAGACAATTTGTTTTCCTCTGTTTCCTTCTTTTTATTTTAGAAGGAAAAAAAATCACAAAAGTTTTGGGGAGCTTTGGGGTCCCTGATTATAAATCAATTATAAAATGTGGCCCCCCACGGTCCCCCCACGATTTTTTGGTTTGTTGCCTCAGGTCAACAACATGCTATGAGGGTAGTAAAACACAAAGTTCTCTATATTATATAATAAGTGGATTGAGGAACAAATCAAGCAATAAATACTTTAGAAGTTTTATTTACACAACAATTTAAACATCAGCCACAAATTGGTTATTGATTACTGGCCTAGAGATTAGCTGAGGTGTGTGTTTGTGTTTCTGAATGTGTTCCCCTGGGGTACTGTTTGAATTGGTTTGTCATATTTTTTTACGAAGGAGAGTCTGTATTATTCTGTATGGAACATCAGAAAACAGTTGCTGGTGGATGTGAAACAGAGGTTTATGTCACACTTGTTGGCATTTGTATTCATTTGTACCTTGCATCTCCCTCTTATTTTCCTTTTAAGAACCGAAATGGGTGTGGGTGTGTATATATATATATATATATATATATATATATATATATATATATATATATATATATACAGGGGAACCTCGGATTACGAGCACAATTCGTTCTGGAAGTGGGATCGTATTCCAAAATACTCGCAAACCAAATTTATTTTCCCATAAGAACTGATGAACACTCCAATTATTCGTTCTACAGCCCAAAAATAAATACATAAAAATAATTGATACAAAATATTAAGTAAAAATAAAACAAAATAACTTGTACTTTACCTTTCAAAAAAGTAAAAAATAAATCCCGGCAGATCCCTTTGTGCACGCAGGCGCTGTGTATGTGTGTGCATGTGTGTGTGTGTGTGTATGAGGCTAGAGTAAATGGAGACTCTTGCTTTCAGCCCCTCCTGTCTCCCCTCCTCATCTTACACATTAAAACTTTCTTCTCTCGTTTAAACACACTTACACACACACACACAAACACACACACACACATTAACGGAAAGACTGTTGTTCTCCCCTAAATTATTAAAGCTTCTCCACTTTAATTTAATGTTACAGCATAACAGCCCGTTAATTCATGCTCGTGTAATGATGATGAGATGGACAAACTGGTCGATGCCTGTTCTTTTATTTGCTGCATTGTCAGGTTGTAGTTCAAACTTTCGGGTGGATCCTGCACTTAAATCCAACTAAAAAAACAACAACTGAAGAACAGAACTCAGGCTCTATATCCTAGCTTAGATCTCGCCTTCGCGTTCACACTGGACTGCATTACCCACACTGCATCTCCCGCTGAGACTGGACTACACTTCCGGAAACAGCGGTCATAAATCGACGTCTCTCTCCCTGCACTGTTTTATCTAAAAAAAAAGAAGATCACTTCTTAGCCACTCACACTCAAAAAAATAACTTGTTGAATGAACGTAATTAAATTATGGAAAGAATTTCCACCTGATTTAATGGCTTTCTTTCAGCGTTAACCACTCGAGCCATCGCGCTAACTGCCCCTCGGGCTCTTTAAAACTAAGCAGCCACATCAGCAAAGTGTGATCGGTCCGCAGCAGGAAGAATTGCCCGTATAAATATGGCCTAAAATGTTTAAGGGCCGCGACGACCGCTAGCAGTTCGCGCCGAGTGACGCAATAGTTCCTCTCCGGTCCTGACAACGCGCGGCTGAAGTAAGCTATAGCATGCTCTTTACCCTCGGAAACCTGAGACAGGACGGCCCCCAGCCCTACATCGCTTGCGTCCGTGTCGAGGATAAACATACGAGATGTATCAGGATATCCGAGAACGGGCGACGTGACCAAAGCTTCTCGTAACCGAGTAAAAGCACGCGCGTGCACCCTGTCCCAGCGAAACGGCTGATTCTTTCTTGTGAGCCCGTGCAGCGGACTGGCGATCGTGGCAAAATCCTTCACAAACCAGCGATAGTAAGAGGCTAACCCGAGGAAGGTGCGCAGTTGTGACACATTTAGCGGTTCAGGCCAATTTTGCACGGCCGCAATTTTTGCTGGATTGGTGGCAATACCTCTAGCACTAATTACGTGTCCTAGAAAACCCGTCTCCCGCCGCAACAGCTGGCACTTTTTGGGGTTGAGCCGCAAATTCGCCCGCCGGATAGCCAAAAATACTTCACGTAAGAATCTTTACGCGTCACCTCGTTTAACCGCCGGTAGTCCACACAAAACCGCCACGATTCGTCCTTTTTACGCACGAGCACAACGGATGAGGACCACGGTCCGGACGCTGGCTCTATGACGCCCGAGTCGGCCATCTCACGCAGCTTCTGCTCGGCGATGGCTCGTTTAGCTAATGGGCGTTAAAGCTCGGCCATTATCCTAGCTCGGTCGGCTACCGGATGTTTACATGGCGCGTCCACCGGAAGTTCCGCCCCCCTGGTGCGTGCTTCTAACCCGTCCGGCTGCGCTTTGGGCACTAGCAACCTGGCTAACCCGAAGTTACCGCGCAGAGTTCCGTCCACGAGATTCAGTACCGCACCCCACCTTTCCAAAATGTCTAAACCCAAGATACAATCATCCTCGATGTCTGCCACAAAGAACGGATGGGAAAGAATGATTGCACCTACTTGTATTAGCACCGTGCGACAGGCCCGTATCTTCAAATAACCTCCCGATACGGTGCAAATGCTCAAAGCCGGGTCCGGCAGCATACAACCGCGCTCACCTTGATCTAATACTCCCCAGCGCAGCAGCGAAACCGTAGAGTGTACCCTAGTGTCCACGAGCGCCCGTAGCGAAACGTTGTCCAGGCCACAGTTCACGTAGACACCCGCGCGATTTCCTACGCATCCTGACTGGAAGTTGAACCCGGCCGTTGGGGAAGCAAAGACGGCTGTAGGAGGCGGCTTCTCCTCGGCTAGTTTTAACGGCTGCTGGAGTACGTTGTCCTCAGGCCTGAGAACGTCGCAGCGGTAATCCGTCAGTCCCTGGCCTCAGTGTGGTCGCGGAATCTCTGAGGCTGAGTCGAGGCCTAGCCGCGACGGGTAGCCCTGTCCCCGGCTAGGTTCACCTACCGAGCGGCCCCGAGCCACGGGAAAACGCTCGGCTCTTTCGCCGTGGTGATCTGCCATGATGGGCTCTGCGTTCGGCTTCGCGCAGCGCCTCAAACAGGGAAGCCGGTGCCGCCAACCGGATGTGCTCGCGAAGCCGCGACGGCCGAATTCCCCGCAGGAACGCACGCCGTGCTAGCTCTTCCTGCTGGACGGGCCCGAATTCCGTGTAGCCCCGGCGTGCGAGAGATCTCAGGTCCATGGCGAACGCCCCTAGTGGCTCGGAGGCGCTCCGCACGCGGGTTGCCAGCTCCTCGCACGCGGCCTCGTTACGGTCATTCGCGCCGAACTGGAAGTGGAGCGACTCCCGCAACTTCGCCCAGTCCTTCCGCTCATCCAGCCGGAGGTCTTCCAACACCCGGAGTGCTTCGCCCTCCAGCGAGAGGGCCACCCGGACGGCTGTTTCCGCCGGGGACCAGCCCACGAAGTCAGCGGCTAGCTCCACCTGGGCGATGAATGCGTGGGGCTCGACAGCGCCGATGTAGGACGGCAGGTGCAGCTGCAGGTCGCCTCGCCGGCTGACGGCGCACAGAGCTGTAGCTTGCTCTCGGGTGCGCTCTAAGTCGTTACTCTCCATCCCACTTCTGACACCAAATGTAGTGTTTTTACCGCTACACAGAACTTGGAAAGACAAGTGAGCTTCCTGGCTGCCCAATGCAAATGGCTGGGAGTAGTTTATTGAGCAACAGCACATTCCACAGTCACTAAACAGACATCTGCCCACTCACACACACACACAACCTGGCCGAAGCCACTACCCCAAACACCTTTCCCCAACACGGTGAACACATCATAACCCCTCCCGCAAAGCATGATGGTCGTCTGTCAAACCCCACCCACGACACACTATATATGCAGTGTCAGTGTGTGTTGTAAGGATTAGAATGTATAAAGTCCTCTAAAATCCACTCTCATCATGTCTCCTGTGTCAGTCATGGCTTCCTCCAGAAGTGTCCTGTGTGAAGATCAGCTCCAGTGCTCCATCTGTCTGGATGTGTTCACTGATCCAGTCTCTACTGCATGTGGACACAACTTCTGTATGATCTGTCTTAAAGAGTTCTGGGACAGCAGTTCACCCTGCCAGTGTCCAGTGTGTAAAACATATTTTGCTAAAAGACCTGAGCTATGTGTGAATACGTTCATCTCTGGACTGGCTGCTTTATTTATGAAGTCAGTTCAGACGAAATCCAGCAGTGCTGCAGAAAAACCAACCCAATCTCTGGTGCTCTGTGAGATCTGCTGTGAAAGGAAATGTGTAGCTGTGAAGTCCTGCCTGACCTGTATGACCTCTTACTGCAAGACTCATCTGGAACCTCATGAGAGAGTGTCTTCATTAATGAAGCACAAACTGATAGAGCCTGTGAAGAACCTGAAGGACTACATCTGCCAGAAACATGAGAGACCCCTGGAGCTGTTCTGTAGAGACGACCAGATGTGTGTGTGTCAGTTCTGTACTGAAGGAGACCACAGAACTCACAACACTGTTCCTGTAGAGGAGGAGAGTGCCGAGAAGAAGGTGAGAGACTGAAAATTAATAATATAATTAAAATAATATATATAGTAAAAGTTTGCAAACTAATGAAATGCCATGACCAAGGGTTGAACATCTATATTTTTTTCAGACCGAGATGGAAAAGACACGAGCAGAAGTTCAGCAGATGATCCAGGAGCGACTGAAGAAGATTGAAAAAATCAAACACTCTGTAGAACTCAATTATGTGAGTCTCTTAAATAACCTACAAAATAACTCCTTCATAACAAACACATTAGTGGAGTCTTGATACAATTATATGAAACAAAATGATTTATCCTAATTTAATCTCCTGTTAGAAAAATGCAGAGAAGGAGAAAGCAGATGTTGTGGAGATCTTCAGTGCTCTGATGAGCTGCATTGAAAGAAGACAGGCTGAGCTGCTTAAGGTGATGGAGGAGACGCAGAAAGCAGCAGAGAGGCAGGCTAAAGAGTTCATTAAAGATCTGGAGCAGGAAATTACTGAGCTAAAGAGGAGAAACACTGAGCTGGAGCAGCTCTCACACACTGAGGATCACCTCCACCTCCTACAGGTCAGAGTCCCTCTGTTTCTCAATAGCAATGCAGCACATGACAGGACAGCAGTCCCCATGCTGAGGGATTTCTCCTCTCTCCTGCTGTACTGTAGATTTACCCGTCACTGTGCAGCCCTCCACACACCCAGGACTGGACTGATGTCACTATTAACTCTCGTCTGAGTGTGGAGACTGTGAGGAGAGCTCTGTCTCAGATTCAGGAGACTCTCAGTGAGGAAATGGAGAAGCTTGATAAGACTGGTCAGTATTTATTGATCTAAATGCTAAAGTTCATAAAGACTCTGATAACAGAAGTACCTGTTTTTATCACTGCTCGTGTGCGTTTTATTGTTACAGCATTTTGTTGTAATTTACAATAATCATATATTGTATTTCACCTCATAAAGATTAAATAAAATAAATATATGATGTCAATAATTTTCTTATTTTTCAAATAGAACTCAAGAGAATTAAACAATATGCAGGTTTGTGAGCTCTTATTGATCACATGACTTAATATAGATTTCTTCACTGTTACACACTGTACAATGATAAAACTGATGTCCGCTGTGTTTCTGTCTCTCAGTGGATGTGACTCTGAATCCTGATACAGCGAATCCTTATCTCATCCTGTCTGATGATAGGAAACAAGTTACATGTGGAGACAAGAGACAGAATCTCCCAGATAACCCAGAGAGGTTTGATTATTGTCCCTGTGTGTTGGGAAAGGAGGGATTCTCCTCAGGGAGATTTTACTATGATGTGCAGGTCAGAGAGAATACTGATTGGGATTTAGGAGTGGCCAGAGAGTCCATTAACAGGAAAGGGGAGATTACACTCAGTCCTGAAGATGGATTCTGGTGTGTGTGGCTGAGAAATGATACTGAACATAAGGCTCTGGAATCTTCTCCTGTTTCCCTCTCCTTGAAACAGTCTCCTCAGAAGGTGGGGGTTTTTGTGGATTATGAGGAGGGTCTGATCTCCTTCTATGATGTTGATGCAAAGTCTCATATCTACTCTTTCACTGGTCAGACTTTCACTGAGAAACTTTATCCATACTTCTGCCCCTGTCTTAATGATGATGGTGAAAATTCAGCACCATTAATTATCTGTCCTGTTAGTCAAATATAATATTAATTTTTTTTGTTTGTTTATTTGTATTGTATTTAGAATTTTGTGATCATCTACTGTACATTGTCTAGTCCTCTTTATACTGTAGTAAAACAATCACAGAAACAGCACAGATAAAAATTAATTGACTTTAAAACAATTAAGTCATAATTATATACACAGCTGCACAGAACAGTTAGATTAGATTGATGCACAACTCACAGCGTGTATCATCTGTGAGAGAAATCTTAACACTTACATCTTTTTTATTGAGATTATCAAGCAGCATGTCACAACCAGTGGGAGCATGAACCACAGTGTATCAGTGACAAAACCTGGAACATTACTTTACTGTTTAAGGGAAACTGTCTCAAAGTCATCGCCATATCAAATATATACAAACAGCATCAGCAAACAGGAGACACAATCATAAGTCAAAGGTCACAGACAGGTACAGACAGACACTTTTCACTTTACATCAAAACCTTGCATTGCAAGTACCCTGTTGAGTGTTTTGCAAGACGAGCAAACATTTTAAATAAATTTTAACTCTGTAAACTAATGAGGTGTTCAAATTCGAGCAGTATTGTGGATAATCGTCTCTCATGCTCGGTCTCAACGCGTGTGCGTCACTCATATAGTCAACATCTGTGTCCGCTTATTCTGTTTACTATAATACTGTGACCATGTGTGTGTGAAAAATAGTACCTACAGTGGGAGCCACGTCAAACAGCCGCTTGGAGCATGATAGGTCCATGACAGGACGTAATGTGATCCCCCGCGATGACGTAGTTAACGATGCCCCGCCCCATAAACGCCCCCATGCGCTTTCTAAATAGATGGTTGCAATGGTGTATAATTCCTCCAGATGGAGCATTGACTGCTTCAGTTAACTGCAGTGTCCAAGCAGCCGGTTACTATATTTAATATATATAACATAACTTACGTCAACATAGTTTCATAAATAGATGATGTGGTAAAAAAGAGGGAAAAAAACGATTCATAAAACAAATTTAAATCACTCAATACACACTCCATGATGCTTATGCTATTTTTAATTAATGATTAAATTAATTAATTAATAAAACTACTTATTGCAATATTTTTCACGACATCCTTAATAATACTTAAAGACACGGTAACATCTGTAATTTATCTATACCAGTCGTTGTAGGTACGGAATACAATGCGGGCTATGTACAGTATTTTACATTACGGTGTATTTTATCTATTTCCGTTTAATACACTGGTAGATAATATTTTGCTGCAAAGTAAAGCTTAAAATTTAACTTCTGCTTGAGTTTGTTTTCGTTATATTTTTGATGTTTTCGCTGATGTTTTTTTTTTTCGCTGATAGTCAAAAACTGGCATAACAAATCGATTAATAACGCATAATATCTGGAACAAATACCTGTCCATACGGATCAGTCTGTCTTTAGTCATTTAACCAGCATAACGTCCCCCATTAAAGATCTGATGGGACATTAATCACTTATCACTACGGTGAATAGATGCGGCAGCAGAGACAGATTAAATCCCCATAAACATTCACACTTGAACACAATACTAACAGAACTAAACAGTTCCAGAGGGTCAGCGCCTGTTATCAGGACAGGAATCACCTACAGGATAACACTGTAATTTTTACTGCTTATATATTTTTGCCATAGATTTATTGGGTTTTATGCGATTTTATGTTTTATTTGTTTGTGTGTGTGTGTGTGTGAGAGAGAGAGAGAGAGAGAGAGAGCGCGCGCGCGTGCACGGGAGAGGGCTTATATTGTGATTTATCCAGGGTTACTAAAGCCTGGCTGACTACTACTAATAAAAATATTTCAATGTAACCCATGGGTCTCAATCACAAAATCAGCCAACGCTGTAAACAGATGACAAGACAAATTATATAGGCTACTCTGAAACGTTAATTTGAACATTTAAAAATATATATATAAAAAAAAAACATAAATATAAAAACAATCGACTATTATTGTCAGGGTCAAGTTTACGGGGCTTCTCAGTCTTTCGTTAATTTTACTACTGACTCGAAACCAATGTGGCTTATTAAAGATGCACTGTTTTATTGGACATGACTGTTTCGTAATGTTCTGTAAAATAAACACTGTCTACGGTTCGAATATACTGTAAACGTCTCAAAGTCACGTCTCTAGATCCTTCTGCAGTAATGTTATCGTGGTGTAAATTATTAACGTATCGATGTATTTCACTTGCAGACAAAATAGTCTAGTAACGAAAGTAATGAATTTGTCACTACTCTTCTCTTACGCAGCACGGCTAAAAAGATAAGAAAAATGACACCAATCCTGCCATGATGCTACCCTGTCCATACACAACACTGGCTGGGAAGATGAACTCAGACTTTACAAAACTTACTATTATTTCATGAGATGAAATTAAGCTAGGATGAAGAGGACAGAACAGAACTCCCCTCTGTGTAATATCTAAGTAGAGTGTAACTGAATCAGCCACAAAATGCCCCCCGTGTAACTCTGATTAGGAAAAGCACACAGACACCAAACCTGCAGCACTTTGGTGTAATTTTTATTATCTTTTTAGCCATGCTGCATGAGAGAAGAGTAGTGACACATTCGTTACTTTTAATAACGTGATGTTTGACTGAATATTATATCATTTCAAAGTTTGATTTCACAAAACCGAGCGCAGGGAAAGAAAAACACTCGCTAACGCGTTTGAATGAAAAGGGGCGGCGGCTTTTCTTTAAAGATAGCGATTGTGTAATGGGGGAGAATCCGTGGCGGGGGGGAGGGGGGCGTTTTAGGGCATAACACACCTCTGAACGTCTTTTGTCTTGTAAATGATTATCTTCGTTCACCTTCCAATCCCCCCCTCCCCATGTTATCATTGTGTAAATTATTAACATATTGGTGTCTTTTAATTAAGGACAAAAACAGACCCTGCGCTTGTGTTTAGGACTGATGCTTACCAGCTGTGTTCATAGGTTTAATCAACGATTTACAAGACAACAGTTAAAGCGTTTGTGGATGAGAGGTGTGTGTGTGTGTGCGCGCGCGCGCGCTCCTGTATTTCTCCGTTGGTTTAACACAAACATTTGCGCACAGACAAGTAAGTCTGAAGTATCCCTCCCCCCGCCAAACACACACACACACACACACACACACAGAGCAATTAGCACCATGTCACAGTCAGTATTCTCCACTGAGGTTTCTTACCTTCCACTCCTTCTAAGTTTGTTTTTGCTCTTTTGATGGAGTTCTTAAAACTCCCCAATTTTATACTGAGGAAAAAATGATTATGGGTCACATAATCCCAAACACAAACTAGCAGAGATACATATGATCAAGTGTTTAACTGTTGTTTTCATTTGTTTCTATAACCAGTAATAATAATAATAATAATAATAATTATTATTATTATTATTATTATCATTATCATTATTATTAGCCCAACTCTTTGACTATTTAAAACAACGTCGGGTCCCTTTTTTTTGCACATTGAAGTTGTTGGTTTAAGTAAATGTATTTTTAAATACACAAACAATCCCCCAACAATTAAAACACGCACACATGACTTTAAAAATAAAATTTATTCTTCCAAAACTAGTCAAAGGTAAAACAATAATTTGTATAAAACAGGTGAAAACATGTTTAATTTTCGCTTAAAGGTCATTAAAATAACCGGATAACACCAGCTGCTTATCAGTCTCTATCTGGTTCTTTTATATTAAAATATATATATTTAAAAATATTAAAGATGGAACTGTTTAATTCTTTGTTTCCCCCCTGAAGTATCAGACGTTTTGCAATTCTATGTTCAGAATATACAGTAGACCTGACCAAACATCATTCTAAAGCTGTTGCACTGTGATGTCATCCCTCCTACAGCTCCCTCAACAGCTTGTTCAGGCTCCTCCAGTAGCTTCAAAAGGCCAATCGTCATCCGTCTGACCCCCCAATCCTCCAGGGCGGAGCTCTGATTAAAGACAACAGGAGAATTCAGTGAAGACAAAGATAAATAAACTTTACAGAATATCTAGTTGTAATAAATATAAAAGATATTAGTAAACCTAGACCACAGAGTGTGTAAAATACTGTTTTGGGGAATTCTGGAATGTAAATAAACTGCCTGTGCTAACTTTAACCATTGAACTTTGTTAGTGTTAACCCCGGTCTGTCTGTTTTATCGTCTGCATTAAATTAACTTGCATTAATTTACTTACTGCACTTTTCATACAAATAAGTTAGGCGATAACACTCGTATATATTAGTTCATCTCTGAAGCTAAACTATAACTTCCCGAGTACTGAAGCCCCCCACACTTCCCCATACACCCCCCCGCCCCCACACTTCTTAACTGATAAACACCTCAGAGTTTTTATCCAGCTCGTTAACTAAGCGCTTGCGCTACCACGTAAAGTCACGACCAAATTGAGAAAAATATAAACCTGGTTATGAGTGTTTAGCTCGCGAGCTCCTGTACACCTATCCTCAGCTTGTGTCCTTCATGAACTGCATCACATTATATTTACAGATATAACCTGCAGATTAACTCTTACCCAAAGAATAAATAAATGCTGAATTTATCCAGACAACAGGCGGTCAGACTCTAAAGGCATTTTTATAGAGCACAAACACTCTTCATCCGGTAGTGCAGCTTTTGTAATAGGGACATTAATAGTATTTTCGAAGCTTTAGTGTCTTTTTTAGTTAAAGAGGAGTGACATTGTGAGTTTGTGACACTGACAGTAAGCTGTAATGTTTACTCCAGACTTGGTAAATAGATCATTAAGTTATCTAAAGTCACATCTGACCGCTGCTGGTGTTGCCAGTGATTTTTAAAACGGCCGGTAAAAAACTAAACTGGAAAATAAACTGTAAACTAATCCCAAACAAATTTTATAAATTAAAACACCACTTACCGCGAATTGTCCATGAAGATGGCGGCTTAATGGACAATTCGCGGTAAGTGGTGTTTTAATTTATAAAATTTGTCGGAGGGATCGGTGACTGTGGAGCGTTTCAATATAGAGTGTGGTGTTTTTCACCCGACTCTGAGCGTCTCGATCGACGCCTGGATCAGAATGCAGAATGTTTTTCACCCGAATGCAGAATGTTTTTCACCCGACTCTGAGCGTCCGATCGACGCCTGGATCAAAATGCACGAAGTTTTCGGGGAGCGAATCACAGGACCTTTTCACAAGAGTCGTGATTGGAGGGATCAGCTCGTGACGAGGCGCGCTCTCTTCTAGCTCCGCCTCTTCTTCAGGCGGGTAGTTTAAATCCCTCTAGTTCGCAGCTTCATTCCATCCGTCACGTTTTCCGAATTTATGTCAGCGGTGTCTTGGCGAGCGACTCAGCACAAACTTCGGTGTCTTCAACAATGTCTGAAAGTCAGCAGTGCGACTGAGAGGGCTGTGAGTGCGCGACGGTTATGCTGCGTCATGATGGTGATGAGACAGACGGATGGCTTTCCCGTTTTCATCTGGACGCGATAAAAACTGTGGTGACAAGGCTGTTGTCTATAATCGTGTATCGCTACCGAGAAGAAACCTGCAACGGTTGTATCGTAGACCATCCTAGTCAGAAACACCATGAGTGTCTGGGGTTTTACGGACGACTTTTTGAGCGACAACTTTGAAGAAGTGCGGAAGAGACTGTGGACTGATCGTTTTATTCCGTCAATTCTGCGCTTTCTGGAAGCAAACAGTCTGTCACCAGCGGACGAGGTTAAACTGTCTGAAACCTATCTGCATGAGCTGAGAACCACCGTGGACATCGAAGAGACGCTTATACAGATACTGAAAGACTTAACCGGAGAGGACGAAACTACGCCAAAGAACCGAAGCTTGGAAAAAGTTGTGAACTTTTGGTACGGGAACGAGGTCTGAAGAAGATGGGTAACTGCCTGCAGAAATTGAGCTCGTATGCGCACGAGTATCTGGTGAGCAGCGAGATGCAGAGACTGGTGGTTAAAGTAATCGAAAACAGAGTCGACGACGCTTTAAAGTTTAAATCGAATTTCATGTGTGTACCTGACGATGTAAGGAGATTTAAAGAGATTCTGTGTATTATTAAATCTGTAACCGGTTCTGCAAACTGGGACAAGCTTGTGCAGGCAATATTACAGCTGAATGTGAATTCTCCAGTCATTACCTTTTGTAAGATTATTGATGTTTTAAGTGAAAAGGAAATGGGCATGCATCATATGTTTACACTATACGCATTGTTTGTTAATATTATGGTTATTTTTATAAAAAACAATCATTCTGTAAAAGTAGTTAACGACATTAGGAAAATTCACAATGTTGTATTGTATAGAAATGGTAATGTATTCCTTACACAAGTTTTGAAAGTAATCAAACGCTGCTAATATTACTATTGTGATTGATTTTTTCTTGTATGATGTTTAAAAAAATGATGTTCTGTATGTTTAAAAAAAAACTGATGTTTTGTAAAGAAATGCCAATGTATTTCTTATACAAGCTTTAAAAGTAATCAAACGTGATTGTTTCTTTTTTCTTCATGTATAATCTTTTATATATAAAAATAAAAATGAGTTTAAACAAAATAAAGGATATACTTTTTTTTCACCCCTCAACATCGAGTCTCATGTAAACAAGCATCCCTATGTGATTACCACCACACGTCCCAAACGAGGGACAAGGCTAAAAGGGTCATAAAACAATCAAATCCTAATTGAGCACTTTACACTGACTAAAGACCAAGGGTAAAAGGGTCATAAAACAATCAAATCCTAATTGAGCACTTCACACTGACTAAAGACCAAGGGGTCATAAAACTGTTACACTTCCCAAATGAGGGATAAGCCTAAAAGGGTCATAAAACAGACACTTCCCAAACGTCTATCACACTTCGCAGTAGCAGAGACCAGGGGATCATAAAACACTCGCGAGAGCTTACCCTGTGACCAACACTGTCAATGGGGACAAGTAAAACCAGATCGGGCAAATTTCCGTGCACAGGTGAGCCGCATTAGCTCCTTAATCCATTTCCTGTTATTTAAAATGCCCCTTTATGTGGCTGCGCTACATAGACCCTCCCCCCAAGCCTCCGGCGTCTGAGGAGAACGTCTGTAAAAGCGCTTCAGATTAACCACGTTCACTATATCAGTTTTTTGTGGATTGCCCCAAGCTACAGTGTAGTTAATTGGTCCCTTTTTGTTTTTTATTACTGCTGGTCCCTCCCACTTGGGCGTTAGCTTGGCAGAAAATCTTTTCGCTGAGACGTAAACTGTGGTCCTCGATCGGATACTAGATATTTGGGGACTCTTCATCTAGTAAAGATTTCCTCTATTAGTACCTTCACCAGTTTTGGCGTCTTTACATCCCTGAGGGGAAACATCTCCACCCATTTGGTGAAATAATCTACCACCACCAGCAGATATTCATTTTGCCTTTTACTTCGGGGAAAAGGACCCATGATGTCCAATCCCACGGTGTGTCCTGGCTCTGGAACCTCCGTGCTCTGTAGTAGCCCACTAGGTCTAGTGTTTTCCATTTTATACTGTTGACAGACGCTGCAAGTTCTCACATAGTGCCAGACGTCTTTCCGCACCGTGGGCCACCATGCCACATCTAGTAACCTCAGCAGGGTTTTTAGTTGCCCCAGGTGTCCTCCCAAGGGATTGTCATGATAGTAGTGTAAAAAGTTTTTTATTAATGACTGGGGGACAACTAGTTGAAATTTTTCTCCTTGTCTTACTGGTACCCGGCTAAATAACACCCCTTGGTGATGTTCGAAAGAGACCCTCTGCTCTCTTGTGCTTCGTGGCTGGTCATTAGAGAGCAGCTTCGTGATGGTGGGGTCCTCATGTTGAGCTTGAGTTATCTCGCACAGGTCGTTTGGTAAGTCAGATGAACATTTAGAGGTTGTGATGGCGAGACATGGAGCGGTGCCCACTTTTAACGGCGGGGGCGCCTGGGATAGCGCATCTGGTCCCAGATTTAAGCAGACTTTTCTATGATGTACTGTAAAAACGAACTGTTGTAGACGTAACGTCCATCGGATGAGACGAGAGCTGGTTTTCGGGCAGTTGAAGGCCCATGACAGGGCGGCATGGTCGGTAAAGACCTCGAAAGCGCGACCTTCTAGATAGTGCCTCCATTTTTCAACAGCCCAGACCACGGCCAAACACTCCTTTTCTGATGTGGAGTAATTCTGCTTAGCTCCTCTCAACATTCGTGAGGCGTAAGCTACTGCTCGTTCTCCTTCTGCTGAAGTTTGGGTGAGAATGGCTCCCAGGCCCACTTCGCTGGCGTTGGTGTGCAATTGGAATGGCAGATTTAGGTTCGGTTGTATTAGTACTGGTGGGTTTTGAAGTGCGTGTTTGATGACATCCATACTGTTCTGGCATTCTTCGGTCCACTCCCATTTTACTCCCTTCTTTTTTAAATTATTTAACGGAGCTGTTATGTCTGCAAAGTGGGGAATGAACTTGTGATACCAGCCGGCGAGACCCAGAAAATGTTGAAGAGATTTTAAGTCTTGAGGAGGAGGATATTCTGCCACCGCCTTTGTTTTCTCCGGGTCTAACTGCACACCTTCTTCAGAGATGACATGACCAAGGAACTTCAGCCGCCTTTTGAAGAAATGACACTTCTTCATGTTGAGGGAGAGATTGGCTTGGGTGAGTCTAGAAAATACTGTGTTGAGATGCATTCTATGTTGTTCTAGTGATTGTAAGTAGATAATGATGTCATCTATATAGACAAAGCAATATTTTCCCTGTAGATCCGCCAAAACTTTCTCCATCAGTCGTTGGAACGTTGCAGGTGCATTTCTGAGTCCGTAGGGCATGGACCGGAATTGAAACAGACCTTTGGTAGTGATGAAGGCGGTCTTCTTACAGCTGTCTCTCTCCATCTCCACCCGCCAGTAACCAGATTGCAGATCCAACATTGAGAACCAGGAGGCGCCATCCAGTGATTCAATGATGTCGTGTATTAAAGGCATTGGATAAGCATTAGGTCTGGTCTTGCTGTTCAACTTTCTAAAATCTACACAGAAACGGTAAGTCCCATCGGGTTTAGGTACTAACACAACGGGTGATGACCACGATGAACATGAAGGTTCGATGATGTTGTCCTTCAGCATCTGGTCGACTTGATCTTCTATTATTTTTTTCTTTACGGGTGAAACTCTGTATGCTCTGGATCTAAAAGGGGTGTCGTCAGATAAAGTGATTTTGTGTCTCTCTAATGCTGTTTTGCCCAAGATGTTGGAGGTGGTGCGGGGCCAAGCGGCCATTAGTTTCAGCAGCTCCTCTTCATTGTCGGTGTCCCAGGATGTCACACTTTTTGTGTTTTCCTCCGCACATAGAAGATCATCAGGAGTCACAGGTAAGTCGAGATACAGATTGGCTGTCGCCGGGAGATGAGGGTGTCTCCTTAGAGCTGACTTAGATGGCGCAGAGTGGGGTTGGGACGCTATGAAGGGATGGTATGACGCTATGAAATGATGGTATGGGCCAGGGGGTAGCTTAGTGGTTAAGGCATTGGACTACGGCTCGGAAGATCCCAGGTTCAAACCCCACAACCACCAAGTTGCCACTGTTGGGCCCTTGAGCAAGGCCCTTAACCCTTAACTGCTTAGATGTATAATGAGATAAAAATGTAAGTCGCCCTGGATAAGAGCGTCTGCCAAATGACTAAATGTAAATGTATGAGATTCCCTCCTCTGTTTTCAGCCCGTACTCCCCGCGTGCGACGTCCAAGGTGGCTCCTGTGGCTTTTAAGAAGTCCAGTCCCACGATCAGAGGGAAGGCCAGGTGAGAGGTGCTCATGATGTAAGTGTCCAGCTCACATTTGATAGTGTGCCAGATGTACTGAAGCCTTCTCTGGGTTTGCGCCTGGTGTGTTTTCCCATCAGCCATAACAAACTTCTGAGGGGAAGGAACATCACACCTGACTTTCTGTTCGCAGAGCTGCCTCCATAGATGTTCCCTCATCAGCGTGTAGAAGCTTCCTGTATCGACCAGAGCATTCACCTTCCTTCCTTGCACTGTTACTGGAACCAGGAGAAGCGAAGGAGTTGCCAGAGGTTGAGCAATGGAGAGTCCCGCTGCGTGCTTTGAAAGAACTCACTCACCTGCCTTCTTATGACTCTTTTCCTTGTTGTGCTGGGAGTCCACCTTCTGCCAGTAGTCTTTGGAGCTCTTGCAGTCTTTTTCCACCCTAGAACCTATCTTCACCAGCTGTTCCACGGTGTTCACTGTTCCTCTTAGACATCCTGCCACTCTTGGGTTGATGTTGTTCAGGATTCGCCCCACTAGTTCTTTCTCGGAGATATCAGGCTTCCACTTCATACAGAGGGCGCGGTAGTCATAGGCGAAGTCTCTAAGGCGTTGACTAGGCTGCTGTACCAGAGACCTTAAGCTTTCTTCCACTTCTGTGAGGTAGTCATCCGGTAAGAAAGCCGCCATAAATGCCTGTTTAAAAGACTTCCAGTCCTTCACCTTGCCTTTCTCTGCCTTCCACCAGCTCAGAGCAGGTCCTCGTAGTACCATGCTGAGGGTTCCTAACAGTTCTGGGCTGGGCAGTGGTCTGATCTGTACCACTCCTTACTTTCATACGGATTACATAAAAACAGATTATTTGTTTTCGAGTTAAATTAGTAAATGTAAAAGTAGACAATTCAAGCTTCCTATAGATATGTATTTTGTGTCTCTCTGTGGAGTATTTGCTGAGTTTCAGTTCATTTTAATGACGTGTTTCTCCCTGCAGTTCACGCAGACCAAAGCGACAGACAGCGCACCTGCTTTGTTTTCTTTATTTTACAGTATTAATGCTCAAAGTTTTATTTTTAACATGTGTGCATACAAATAAAAGTAGACACTTTACAGATTTGATTAATATATAGATCTTGTCTGTACGATCAAAACTGAAAGTGTAATTTAAGTTCTTAGTGGCGTCATCAGAAGTTTTTTGCACTGTTCTTACACTTTTATATTTTAACATGTAATTTATGTGTAATTTGTGATAACAGCTATATTTTCTGTTAGAGGGACTGCAGTATTGCAGCTAAAAAGTCAACTTTAATTGTTTAGGCCTAATAAACTGTTTAACTGAACTCACAAGTAAATCTGAAGTTTTCTTGTGTCAAATAATTCTTAAATAACCTAAACACTGTAAATATATACCTTATTTTGTCCTCAGATATTTTCTTGTAACTCTCCTCTCTCAGTCACATACCTGTCTGATGGCTCATTATGCAGATCAGTATGCAGGCCTTTTTGTTCTCAGGTGTGAATCACTGCATTAGTAATGATAGTTCACGCCTTCTCGCATAGACCCTTTACACTCAAAAAGTGACTTAAAAAAATGTTTATCACTATATTGTTTTCTGTGAGCAAGTAAAAAAGATCATTTTCACATCATTTTGAAGCAAAAACACTAGTCCACCAGCACAGTTCTCAAAAAGTCTTGTGAACAAATGTTTTGTATGAGTTTCATGGCCCTATTTCAGCTACTTTTATTTTCACAAAACTTACTAACCACGCATAATATTTTTTTCCTAAAAAATGCAAACACATACATTCATTTTGGTCATGTATTATTGTAGAACAGTTTGTGCTGATTACAAGAAAAATACAGGTTGGTCAATAATATATTATAAGTAGCAGAAAAAAGCACAAATATCAGAGCATGTCCAAACATCTCAAGGGCCCCAAAATCACCCCGGACCTCAGAGGGTTAAGTAGACATCAGTGCTACTGACATTTGAGTTTAGTCCCATGCTATTGGCCATGCCTCCTGACGAAACCTTCTCAGAGAATGAGAATACAGTTTGGTCAATCGTTGGTTTTGGGGATCTGGGTTACTTTGACAAGGCATACAAAAGGCATAAAAAGCGCATAAAACATAATGCCTAATATGAGCCTCCCCTGTTTCAAAAGCTAGCAGCCGCCACTGCCATGAACACACATGGCGTACCGATGTAAACCTTGGTACCTTGGTCAGCTAAATCAAACTGTTTATATATTTGACATATTTAGCTACTAAACTCTTATTTTTTTGTAAAGAAATCTTTTGGAAAAAAATACTTTTGTGTGATTTTATTTTTGTTTTCTTAGTTTTATTTATTTGTTTTTATTTTTCTGCATACCACTACCAATGTGTAAGGAATCGAGACTAGAGGGTACTGTTTAGTTTGTTGTAGTTTTTGTTTGCAGACTCAGTTTCCCAGAAGACACCTCGGTCAGGTGATGCGGGTGTGTGGAGCTGATTCGGTTTCGTGAAGTCTTGTGTTTGTCTTAAGGTTATGTAAGTTCTGTTTGCGTATCTAGTGTTGGTGTAGTCCCTTGCATGTAAGCTCTTGTATGTTTAGCTTCCTCTATGTTTAGGACATTGTATGTTTGGCTATTGGTAAGTTAGCTAGTTGCCATGGTTAGCTGATTGCCATATCTTTAGCCCTAGTCTTGTCTCTGGTCTCCGTGTCGCTAGTCCGGTCTCTCTGTGCTTAGTTTGTGGGTAATGTCATGTGTGTCGTCATTAAGCCTGTGTCACAACAGAGCTTATGTGTACAACGTCTTAGAGCCTGTGTTTCACTATAGAGCCTACAGTACGCCTTGTATGGACCGCCGTCTCGTCATAGCACCTGTTTCACAATATGCTTTGTGTGATAGTTTAAGTTTGTTTGTTTGTTTTTGGTTTTGTCTCATTGTGCTTGGTTTGTTATTGTTTCATTAAATACACTTTTTTTTGTTAAACTCCCCTCTGCGCCTATACCCCTGCCCCTTTCTGCCCTCGGCAACACCATCAGCCATAACACCCGTTTCATGACACAATGATGTTAATTTGCAGTTTATTCATTGTCTGTCTCATAACACTGCTTTAGTGGAAAAATAACAGCTTTTTTTTTTCAGATGACAAATCGTTTGACTGCTCTATCTGATTGGGTGTGTTGGGACACACATTGTTTGGACTCAGGGGACCAACTCATGTAGTTTCCATAGTTAAAAAAATGAATGAATAAATAAATGAAATGACTTACAATGTTCTTATACTGTTTTTAGGTGAGGGTTTTTTTTCCTTTCATTAGTATAAAATATATTGAAAATTTACTTTAATTTGAAACAGAAAAACAATACATAAACACTAGACCAAGAACTGCTAGTGACCACTGACCCAGGACATTTATTGGATGTTATTCCCTATCCTGTCACTCCCCTACCGTCTTTGTTAGTAAAAGTATAACAACAAAACATGGAGAAATGTTTGTGACTAAATAGTTAAACTAAAATTAGATCTTATTTGACTTATTAAGATTTTTGAAATTTCAAGAAGTGAGGCATTTCAACTATGTGGTAATAATTCGTCTTTTTCTTATTGTGTAGCACTGATTTAAGCTTGGTGAATATTATGTAAGCACAGTAAGTATAAAACTGTATTAGTTAGAAAGCAAGGTCAAATCTGCTCTGTGTAATTGTTTTTGTATGTTTACAGTGAAGTAGTGGCTGTTGTCTTAGACATTAGATGATCAGAAGGCATTTTAATACTGTAGTTGTTTATGTGTATAAATCAGTACATGGTTAGAATTAGAAAAAAAAAACAATATAAGACTAAGATATTTAATCATGTATATTTAAGAAAATAAATGTTTGAAATTCTAGACAGACAGCAACGTAGTCCAGCCGACATCTGGCCCAAATCTATTCCACAATATATGGAATCTGGACCAGATCCAGAACAGAGCTTGACAAGAACTGGTCCACATTTGACCCGGAGGCCCGGAGCCGCCTTAGTGTTGGTCTGGTAAATTGTATCTGTGCCGGTAGTGGCCCATTGTGCCAAAAGACACCGGCCCAAGTCAGTTACACGGATCTGGCCCACATGATTTTTGCTATCTAGGTTTTTTTTTTTTTGGTTTCAAATAAGTAAATATTGACACAGTGAAAAAAAAGAAAAAAAAATTGTTATTGTTGTTTATCTGAGATGTATTTGCCTAATATTAAGGCACGCGCTATGATCAGATATTTTTTTTATGTTTTTACACAAAAACACACAGGATTCAAGGGGAGTAATAACTTTTGCACATGACTTTACAAAGCTTATGCACATTTAATACAAAGTGGGACCATAACGATTTTAACTGTTAATTAATATAAGTGAGATATATTAAAATGTTTTCTTTATGATAAAAACAGAGAAATTACTCAGTAAGTGTTTTAGTGAACATTTAAAAAGGCTTATTGTATTAATGTGGACATACAAGATGTGTAATGTTTATCTGTAGTTTCTTTGGAGAATGGCTGCCACCTAGTGGCCAAAATGTGTAACTGAGTAATAAATAAATATTCTAGAATGAGGGGGCGTGGCCTAATGATGTCACTCGGGTGAAACGAAAGTGAAGTGTGAATCCGTTATCTCATCAGGATTCATCAGGTTTCAGCAGGACACAATCTCCAGTTTGAAGCTTCTCAGTCTTTCTTCAAGGAACTAAAATCACAGCAGCTAAACTGTAAGTGAGCAGGAAAAGTCATATATATATATGTGTGTGTGTGTGTGTGTGTGTGTGTGTGTGTGTGTGTGTGTGTGTGTTACGGTGAGATATTCCCTATAATACATTTATCATTAATCATTTTAAACAAAATAAACTTTAAATAATTAAAATTAATTTAACTGCTTTTAATTTAAACAAACACTTAAATGAAACTAAAGACTAAATTCTTTGTCATTTATTACAATCTGTAATCATTGATACATTTCTGTAGTATGAAGGGAAATAAACACTTTAACACAGGCTTGTATAGAAAAGAAAGAATCAACTAGTAACTATACTTTTATAATCACATACACCATCCTTGATTATATTCCCATAAAAGCACAACACTGATTATTTTATTCCTGTTTGTAATCAATATTATACATATGCAGTGTCAGTGTTTATTGTAAGGATTACACTGTGGAACGTTTTCTAAAATCCACTCCCATCATGTCTCCTGTGTCAGTCATGGCTTCCTCCAGCAGTGTCCTGTGTGAAGATCAGCTCCAGTGCTCCATCTGTCTGGATGTGTTCACTGATCCAGTCTCTACTCCATGTGGACACAACTACTGTATGATCTGTCTCAAAGAGTTCTGGGACAGCAGTTCACACTGTCAGTGTCCAGTGTGTAAAACATCTTTTGCTAAAAGACCAGAGCTATGTGTGAATACGTTCATCTCTGGACTCGCTGCTCCATTTAAGAAGTCAGTTCAGACGAAATCCAGCAGTGCTGCAGAAAAACCCACCCAATCTCTGGTGCTCTGTGAGGCCTGCTGTGAAAAGAAATGTCCAGCTGTGAAGTCCTGCCTGACCTGTATGACCTCTTACTGTGAGACTCACCTGGAACCTCATGAGAGAGTGTCTTCATTAAAGAAGCACAAACTGATGGAGCCTGTGGAGAACCTGAAGGACTACATCTGTCAGAAACATGAGAGACCCCTGGAGCTGTTCTGTAGAGACGACCAGACGTGTGTGTGTCAGTTCTGTACTGAGGGAGACCACAGAACTCACAACACTGTTCCTATAGAGGAGGAGATTAAAGAGAAGAAGGTAAGAGACTGTAACTTATTAATGTATAGTAAAAGTTTGCAAACTAATAAAATGCAATGACCAAGGTTTGAACATCATCTATATTTTTCTCAGACTGAAATGGAAAATACACGAGCAGAAGTTCAGCAGATGATCCAGGAGCGTCTGAAGAAGATTGAGGAAATCAAACACTCTGTAGAACTCAATAATGTGAGTCTCTTAAAGAACCTACAAAATAACTCCTTCATAACAAACACATTAGTGAAGTCCTGATACAATCAAATGAAATTAAATTTTTAGCTTAATTTGTCTCCTGTTAGAAAACCACAGAGAAGGAGAAAGCAGATGTTGTGAAGATCTTCAGTGCTCTGATGAGCTGCATTGAGAGAAGACAGGCTGAACTGCTTAAGGTGATAGAGGATAAACAAAAAGCAGCAGAGAGGCAGGCTGAAGAGTTCATTAAAGATCTGGAGCAGGAAATCACTGAGCTAAAGAGGAGAAACACTGAGCTGGAGCAGCTCTCACACACTGAGGATCACCTCCACCTCCTACAGGTCAGAGTCCCTCTGTTTCTCAATAGCAATGCAGCACATGACAGGACAGCAGTCCCCATGCTGAGGGATTTCTCCTCTCTCCTGCTGTACTGTAGATTTACCCGTCACTGTGCAGCCCTCCACACACCCAGGACTGGACTGATGTCACTATTAACTCTCATCTGAGTGTGGAGACTGTGAGGAGAGCTCTGTCTCAGATTCAGGAGACTCTCAGTGAGGAAATGGAGAAGCTTTATGAGACTGGTCAGTATTTATTGATCTAAATGCCAAAATTCATAAAGATTCTGATAACAGAAGTACCGTAACTTTTTTTTAACTGCTTGTGTGTTTAGGTTTTATTTTTACAGCATTTTTTTGTGATTTATAATAATTAAATATTTGATTTTACCTCATAAAAGTAAGATATCCAAAATATTGTCTTATTTTCCAAACAGAACTGAAGAGAATTAAACAATATGCAGGTTTGTGAGCTCTTATTGATCACATGACTAAATATATATTTCTTCACTGTTACACACTGTACAATGATAAACCTGATGTACGCTGTGTTTCTGTCTCTCAGTGGATGTGACTCTGGATCCTGATACAGCGAATCCTTATCTCATCCTGTCTGATGATGGGAAACAAGTTACATGTGGAGACGAGGGACAGAATCTCTCTGATAATCCAGAGAGGTTTGATTATTGTCCCTGTGTGTTGGGAAAGGAGGGATTCTCCTCAGGGAGATTTTACTATGAGGTGCAGGTCAAAGGAAAGACTAAGTGGAGTTTAGGAGTGGCCAGAGAGTCTATTAACAGGAAAGGGGAGATTAGAGTCAGTCCTAATCATGGAGTCTGGTGTGTGTGGCTGAGGAATAAGACTGAATATGTGGCTCTGGACTCTCCTCGTGTTTCCCTCTCCTTAAAACAGGCTCCTCAGAAGGTGGGGGTGTTTGTGGATTATGAGGAGGGTCTGATCTCCTTCTATGATGTTGATGCAAAGTCTCATATCTACTCTTTCACTGGTCAGACTTTCACTGAGAAACTTTATCCATACTTCAGCCCCTGTCCTAATGATGAGGGTGAAAATGCAGCACCACTGATTATCTGTCCTGTTAGTCAAATATAATATATTTTTTTTTATTTGAATTTTATTTTCTCTAAATCTTTCCGCATTATGTAAAGTTGGTTCAGGCTTTAAAGCAAGTTTAACCTCAATTGATTCATTGTTTTAATAAATAAATAAATACATTTTGCATTATATTCTTTTGAGCCTGTTTTGATTGGCATAAACTGCCAAATTTATTTAATATATTTTTTTATTTGTATTGTATTTAGAATTTTGTGATCATCTATTGTACATTATCTAGTCCTGTTTGTACTGTAGTGAAACCATTACAGAAACAGCACAGATAAAAAATTCATTGACTTTAAAACAAGTAAGTCATAATTATATACACAACTGCACAGGGCTGCGTTTCCCAAAAGCATCATAAGCCTAAGTAGTTTGTATAAATGATCCTACGACTGATCTTAATATTACGGTCTGTTTCCCAAAAACCTCGTAACTTAAGTAGCACTTAAAAATCTGTGACGAGTCTTTAGCAATTCTAATAATTCTCTGTTACGGATCCACGTTACTACATAACATATTTGCATAATGACCGCCCACGTTCTACGTCCCGAACAACTTGCCCGCCCACAAACAGTACAATTTCCATGTGGATTAACATTACATCATGTCAAAATGACGCTATATCCTGCACTTACCACTGAGAAACGTTCTCCTCTAGTCATTCTTGCGAAACAGTTTCTTGTCGATGTGCCACTTCAACCGTTTTATCGTCAGCTCGAATTAATACAGTAAAACCGACGCCATCTTTTCCATGTATTGACGGGTCTCCAGAGCTGCCATTAAGTTATGGTAATGGGCGTTTCATTTTCCGACACGCTGTAATGGTAGACCAATCATAAAGGACCAGGCCATCTGACCAAGATAGAGTATAGAGAGATTGAATCTTCAAACTGCTTCACACGAGTCGTTTACGAATCATTTAAAAATGGGGTAAAATGAAATCTATTTTTGGAAAAAACTAAAGTGTTTTTTGACCTTGCATACATGTAAACCTGTTTTAAGAGATTTATTAAGCAATATTAGCAACCTTTAAAATAGCATAATAGGGGCACTTTAAGGGAAACAGTTTTAAAAGTCATTGCCATGTCAAATATATACAAACAGCATCAGCAAACAGGAGACACAATCATAAGTCAAAAGTCACAGACAGGGACAGACAGACAATTTTCACTTTACATTTAACCTTGGATTGCAATTACCCTGCTCGGAGTGTTTTGCAAGACGAGCAAAGATTTTAAATAAATTTTAACTCTGTAAACTAATGAGGTCTTCAAATAAGAGCAGTATTGTGGATAATCGTCTCTCATGCTCGGTCTCAATGCGTGTGCGTCACTCATATAGTCAACATGCGTGTACGCTTATACTGTTTACTATAACACTGTGACCATGTGTGTGTGAGCATGAAGCATTTTTAAAATTTAGGTTTGTATGTGTGCGTGCATGCTTGTGTGAGCGAGAGTCTCTGTCGAAAAACTGGTGTGTGTGTGTGCGCATCAACGTTCACCTTTCCGCCATCTTGATACACCGCATGAAAGAACTCGGCGTGGTGAAACGGGAATCAAGAAAATTGGTAAGTAATTTTAAACACACATTTGGGCTTATTATTAACCTTATACATATGTGATTTCATAAAATATTATGTTGTACTGTTTACATACGGTTACATACAGTTATTACTAGTTTGACGGCGCTAACTCGGCTAGAAGCTTTACAAGATTCCCTCATCACAATGGTAAACCGAGTGGAAATAAAATAAGAATAATACAAGTAAACTGCTTGAGGTGAGATGGATTGATACTGAAACGTATAATAAAAACCGTTTCGGCTAATGCTGGAGCGCGATACTTTACAGCGCCATCAGCGTAAATGTCATTTATACATGGCGCCAGCATGTATAAAGTACACGCATGCTTTGTATGGACTTAACATTGTTATAAAGCTTCATTATTATGAATATTTTCATTGATTTATTATGAAACTTGTGTTCGCAAGTTATCTCATTTATGGTTTATGGTCTCTCATTTAGTTAATGATTAACACATTGCGCTTTACATTTACATTTACATTTAGGCATTTGGCAGACGCTCTTATTCAGAGCGACTTACAAAAAGTGCTTTAATGTTTACAACATTGGATACATACTTACACGGGGTTAACTAGGTTAATAACTAAGTGCCATTAGTCCAACACATCGGAGAAGAGGGTTTTTGTTTTTTGTTTTCTTCGGGAGGGGGGGGGGGGTGGTTAGTCCATGTACTGGACTTTTATGTAACGATAATGCTAGCACATGTGGCTAAAGGCATATTTTAACGTATCGCGTCGACCAGCATACCCAAATTCTAATTTATTTTGGGTCAGTTTTGTAATTAATGCTTTCTTCTCCCCTATGCTCTACCTCACTATTCTTGTTGGCAAGCAACCGAATGTGGAAATGCAAAAATTATGGTGTCTCCAAAGCCAAGCGTTCTGAGCTTCTCAAGCATTTTAAACTTGATCATAGGAATTTTGGACGTCATCATTCTTATCGTTGTGTTTATTCAGACTGTCCTTGTTCATTTACTACTTTGACTTCAACGAATGTGTCAAGGAGGCAGTCCTATTGACTGATTGTTAATTAAACTACTGTAGCTTGCAGGTTGATAAAGTTGTTATAGATGAGTCAGCCACCTTTCTTGCCAGTCACACCCGTTAAAACAGCAATCAGAGAGCAAGGTCCACTTTCCACTACATGGAAACGGAAGGCATACTACAAAGCCCATTTTTCAGTAGTAAAGCCTGTAGAGTCTGTGCTTGATCAGAGTGATGGAAGGACATTTCGGTTCGTTCAAGTTCTACAGTCCTTGCAGCAACTTCTGAGTTGGCTGTCAATACTTGATAATACATACTGTATCATTTAAAATCAGTGTATAAAGGAGATGAATTTAAATAAACATGTGTTTTTTTTTTCATTTACTTAACTTTAAAAGGAATGAACTGCTTTCTGAACCTGCTATCTCTTTAATTTTGTATGTTGAGGAATTTAAGATATGCAACCCCCTTGGCATGTCCAAGAAAAAAAACACAAATGTTTTGGAGTGTATTGGATATTGGGCTATTTACATAAAGGTGCCAGTCATCCCTGTCTGCTATAAATTTAGCTGCTTAAACACTTTTTATTGAGATTATCAAGCTAATGTCACAGTGGGATCATGAATCACAGAGTATCAGTGACAAAACCTGGAATGTTTACTGTTTAAAACATTCTTAAGTCATTGCCATGTCAATTATAGACAAACAGCATTAACAAGAAGGGGAGACAATCATAAGTCAAAGGACAGAGACAGAGAGCCACCTATTCACTTTAGTTAAAATATTACTTAATGTGCTGCAGTAAAAATAACTATAGAAGTGAAAGACCATCTTAATAAAAAAACGTACGTTCTGACTTTTACAATGCTGGATTTCATGACAAGTTCATACAGTATATCAGTCATCTGCATGTGGAAAGTCATTCATTCCTGACGCGTCCAAAAACATCACTTATAAGCTGATCCACCAAGAGAAGCCTGTGTAAGACAGTGTATTTCGACATTTAATGCAAATTTTAACTGTGTTTTATATTCTATTTGTAACAATACAGCACATTGCTTGTAATAAACATTACATTTTGACTTTCAAATCTCTGTTGTTATTCAAAAAACACAAAACAAAAAAAAATCTAATTTTTTTTCATATTTCCAGGTAAGAAAATAGATACATTGTACAGGCTTATGTAATTATAGTCAAATTCAAGTTATTTATTGTCACATGTGCAGTAGCTACATAGTTAAATTATGATCTTGTCGGGTCGGATTTTTCAATGTAACTTGGCAACCCTGAAATTGGATCAGAGAAAAGATTTGGTTAAATCAATCCAGAGTTATTAAGAATAGCTAAGCTAATGCTAGAGTAAAGCTGGGTGGTCATGCTTTAAATCCTGAATGTTTTCTCCCACAATCCAGATCAATATATACTATATATATATATATATATATATATATATATATATATATATATATAAAGATTTTCCTAGACAAGATCTTATCCCAAATGACTTGGGGCATTAAGCGAGGTGCACCCTGGTCAGGGTGCCAATCCATCGCAGGACACACAAAGATACACACACAGATACACACACTAACACATACATTATGGGCAATTTGGGAACAACAATTAGTCTAATGCATGTCTTTGGACTGTGGAAGGAAACCAGAGTAGAAAACTGGAGAAAACTCACCAAGCATGGGGAAAACATGCAAACTCAATGCCTACAGAGACCTGGAAGTGCAAGGCAACAGTCCCTACACAAGGGTGCCCCTCAAAAAGTTAATATTCTGATTTAAAAATTCTACATTTTATTCATTAAATACACAGTATGGTATGCACTGAAATGTTTACATTAGTATTATCTCTGGATGCGCTGGGACACATCATCAGTGATGTTTCCTGAGATCATCGGGTGTTTCAGGTCTCACAACATCAGACACCCTCTCTCAGGTGACCCAGCCGGGGTTGATCACGCCCCAACTTGTGTCCGAGCAGCACTGGCCCACTTTGCGGACCTCTTGATCCAAATCCACCTCAAGGCTCTTTCTGCGGCTTCTGTGATGGACTTAATGGCTCTCCTTTTTGCAGCTCCTGTGATTCCAAGCCTGGCAAAGATCTTACACAGGGGTCGAGCGGCAAAGCCTCTGCACCCTACTTCTATAGGCTCACAGCAAGCCTTCCAGCCCTTCCTTCGGCAGTCCTCAATGAGCTCCTGGTACTTGAGCCGCTTACGCTTTTTTGCCTCTTCCATGCGGTCCTCCCATGTGACTGTCAGTTCCAACAAAAGGACTTGCTTGGACGATGCAGATGTCAAAACCATATCGGGTCTCAACGAGGTTGATGTTACAAATTCCGGGAACTTGAGCTGCCTGGCCAGGTCAACCCGCAGCTTCCAGTCTGCTGAAGATGAAAGGAAGCTGGTTGAGTTTTGCTTTCCTTGCGCCTGCTCACCAGCCCTTACGAAGGCAATTTTTCTCTGACTGCCAACATATTTGTTGTTGGCCACTGCATGTGAAATGGTCTCTGCTATACACTTCAGGACCTGATCGTGCCGCCAACGGTATCGGCCCTCTCCAAGGGCAGATGGGCAGCCACTCAGAGTATGCTCCAGGGACCCTCGTCCAGGACATAGTGGACACGTTGGAACTTCACTCTTGCCCCAAACATGCAGGTTCGTTGGGCTGGGGAGCTCGTCGTACACAGCTTGGACCAAGAACTTAATACGCTGTGGCTCTGCCTTCCAGATGTCATTCCAGGTGATCTTCCTCTCCAGCGCTCCTTCCCACCTCGTCAATGCCCCTTGTTGCCACATGCTCACCGCCCTGCTGGTCCTTACCTCCTCGACACCTGCTCGTACTTCCTCTAGGAACAATTCTCGTCTCGCCTTGCCCTGAGCCTTGTTGTACTGTGGCTTTGGGATTGCTCCCAGTCCTGCTCGCCCCGTTGCCACTGTGCCCACAATTGCCTTGTGTCTCAGCCGAGACTCTGCCAACTGCAGTCCCTCTTGTGCTCTCCACTTCCTTCCCGTTCGCACCTCAAAACCTGCTGCTGTTACTCTAGAATCTCAAGAGCCTTGCTAGACTAGGGCCTCTCTTATACGAGAAACCCTGAACTCCTCCTCCAGGCTGCTGATGGGTAGCTGAAGCTTATTACTCCTGCCATATAGTGCTACACTTGTTAGACTGCGAGGCAGGCCAAGCCATCGTCGGAGATGGCAGCTGATCTTCCTCTCCAGGGCCTCTACTGTAGACATCGACACTTCGTACACCAACAGCGGCCAAAGAATCCGTGGCAAAATGCCATGCTGGTATATCAATGCCTTAAATCTGCCTGTTTGTGACCTACAGAAATAAGAGCAGCCGATGGAAAATAATGTAAACCATAAAATCTACAATATGTAGTAATTTTGTTAGTACATAAAGTCAATGTAGATAATTGTTTTTTGAAAACAGTATGAACTGTATAAATAAACTGTATAAAGTATATGTAATGTGCAACAGCATCAGTGTTGCTAGTCCTGAGTTATAAAATGAAATTATGATGTTACTTACACCGTTATTACTCCTTTATTTTCTTTGTTTCTTTTATGATCTGAATAGTTGGTCAGATGCTGAAGCACCCTTTTCTGCTCATCAGGGTTGTTACAAAACTTACCTGAATTTTTTAGCCAAGCTAAACATGTCTGGTCATTCTAATGGAAGCTGTTAGATGGTATTGTAAGCTGGACATTCTGGGATATTGGCCAACCTGTCTGGTGCTAGTAAATGTGCTGCAGGGCAGGTCGGGGAACTTGATTTAAATGATGCGCTCAGTGATTGCTACACCCCCTGTAGATCTCATCTGTCCTGCATGGGACTGTTCCCAAACCAGGTTGTGATGTTTCCCGTCATGATGCTCTCTATGGTGCAGGAGTAAACATCTCTAAGCACCTCTGAGGGAAGTCTAAAGTCTCTCTGGCATCTGAGGTGGTAGAGACGCTGCTGAGGCCTTTCTGACAACGGTGTAGATGTGACAGATCCTGCATGACGTGAATAAACATTATACATTATACATCATTATACATCATTATACATTAATACACATGAATATGAAGAATATTTAGATCAGGTGGATGTTAAAAACAGGATTTGTGCACATGTTCACGTTCATGAATGTTTACCTCCAGTTTCTTTGGTGAATTTCCGCCACCTAGTGACCAAAATGTGTAACTGTATAATCAGTATACCGTATATACTCTAGAACGGGGGGCGTGGCCTAATGGAGTTTCACAGGTGAAACCAAAGTGAGGAGTGAAGCCGATTCATCATCAGGATTCATCACAATCTCCAGTTTAAAGCTTCTCAGTCTTTCTTCAAGGAACTAAAAGCACAGCAGCTGAACTGTAAGTGAGCAGGAAAAGTCAAACACTAACGAAATGATTTTAAAGTAAACAATAAAGTACTGCTGTAACCGAATACCAGAGTCGGATAAATAACAGTGTTGTGTCGAAGTTGGTTCCCCCATTGAGATGCGTTTCCCCACCAGGTGCAGGTCGCGCGCGTTCAGAGCAACACACGCCCGTGAGAGGTTGCGCGCGCACCACTGAGATAAAACGTGTTCTAAAAGTGACATTGTTACAGTTTTTAATGTCTGAAGTTAAAGAGACTGAGATTTTGCTTATCATAACATGCGTTGTATTGTTTTAATATTTATAACTAATATTAAATATATTTATATTAAATTGTGATTTATTAATGCCATTTTAAAAACTTTGATAGAATATTTAAATTGTATATTTAATTACATACCAGTGTTGATTATCTTTATACTCAGTTTAAGTTTATTGAGATTAAATGCAAATCCTCTCGCATTATTATATTAAATATATAATGATAATAATACGTTATTATTTTTTGAGACTGTATCTGATGGGTCTCTATTAAAGCACATAAGGTTTTTCTCCACTTATCTTCTACAGTAAAGAGCTTCTCACACCTACTGTATCAGACTGTTGCTGCTGATTTGTTTCCACACCACATGTGAATTAGCTGAGTTTTATTCTTCACAATCCTTATGTTCATTATAGCCAGGGAAACACATCCCGTTGGATAGAATTGTACTGTCAGATACTGTTTCCAACCTACTTTCTAAGTAAATAAATTGTAGCATGTTAGACTGTTACTGTGGCTCTCTGAGTTTTATCATTAGAAAGTATTGTATCTTCATATGTTCTAAATTCAGGAGTTCCCAAAACTGTCAAAATCTTACTGCTCACTTGTGTACACAACAAAAGTGAATTTTTAATGTGTTTGCTTTTTTGTGGAATTTGACCAAAGGGGTGAGATGGGTGATTCTTAGGTGCCAATGATCCTGTCACCAGTTTACTAGAGTATAATTGATAATCAATAAAAATGTGTAATGTTTTGTGGTCTTAATGTTGTGGATGATAAGTGTATGGTATCAAAGTATTTGAGGACATATTTGGAAGGGGAACATTAGGTAGGGGTCAGGGGTAACTCAGTGGATAAGGCATTGGACTACGGTTCGTAAGATCCCAGGTTCAAACCCCACAACCACAAAGTTGCCACTGTTGGGCCCTTGAGCAAGGCCCTTACCCCTTAACAGGCTCAGATGTATAATGAGATTTTAAAAAATGTAAGTCGCTCTGGATAAGGGCATCTGCCAAATGCCCAAATGTAAATGTACTACAGTTAAAGATGTCTTGAAACATAATGCACTAACTAACATTAATTTTGTTATTTTTAAGAGTGAAATCAAATCTCTTAGATACACTTTTGCACAGCTGGACGAGGTACTTAGGAGATGTTCCAACCAAGAACACCAGTTCTTCTGTGAATGAAGGCTGCCTCACTGTCTGTCTTTTTTTAGGTAATTGCAAACTGGCAACGATGAGAGAGAGAAAGACAGAGATAACATAACTAAACAGAGACAACAGTATGTGACAATGACAATTCTAGCCATCAGGATGTGTATCTAATGCTATAACAAACATACTTTGTGTGAAAATGAATAACCTCAGCTAATTCACTTGTGGGCTGCAAACATGTCAGTAGTACCAACTTGACAGGGTTAGGACACATCTGTCCATGAACAACAGAAGGGAAACATTATCTGATAGAATTAATTATAGACATCAGAATGTGTTTCTGATACTTTAATGAACATAGTTAGAATGACAAAATGTAGATAATTCACTTTTTTGTGTAAACAAGTGAGCAGTAACAGTTGGATAGAAGTGAGAACACCTGGAATTAGAGCATGAACATATGAAGATACTTAGTGTAAAAATGATGAAATGATGAGATGCAGTAACAATCTGCTACATGTGGAAATTTATTTACATAAAAAGCAGAGTGTGAACCGTATGTGACGGTGACAATTCTATCCATCAGGATGTGTTTCCCTTGCTACATTAAAAAAAAAAATTAAATCAGTAGCTACAGTCTGATAGGTGTGGGAACCTCATTACTTAGAAAATCAAAGGGAAACAGTATCTGACAGTGACACTCCACAGACTTTCCCTGTTGTCGAAAACACTTCAGCAGTAACACTGGTAAGATTTTTAGATTTCTTTTCAAACATGTCTTATCGGTAAAGTGGAGCCAAACCATAGGTGCCATAAGAAACCCATCAGATACAGTCTCAAGACATTATTATTATTATTATTATTATTATTATTATTAAAATAGAAAATTATCCCATTTGTAAAATAGCATGAATAAATCATGGGTTGTGCATAGAGTGATTGAAAAAGCAATAAAATATATGGTATGAAAAGGAAAATCTCTGTCTCTTTAATTTCAGCGATTTAAAAACAGTAACAATGTAACATTTAGAATCTGACGAAGCTCAATGGTCCACGCACAACCTCTCATGGGCGAGCCTTTCTCTCAACGTCATTTAATAACTGCTTAAAGTCCACTGGGTTTGTCACAGTTCAAATACTTCAAATACTTTGAGAGTGCACTTGCCTTAAACAACTGATTTTAACACACATTACAATGTGTTTTCTATGTTTTATGTATATACAGTGGTGTGAAAAACTATTTGCCCCCTTCCTGATTTTTTATTCTTTTGCATGTTTGTCACACAAAATGTTTCTGCTCATCAAAAACCGTTTTTATTAGTCAAAGATAACATAATTGAACACAAAATGCAGTTTTTAAATTAAGGTTTATGTTATTAAGGGAGAAAAAAAACTCCAAACCTACATGGCCCTGTGTAAAAAAGTGATTGCCCCCCTTGTTAAAAAATAACTTAACTGTGGTTTATCACACCTGAGTTCAATTTCTGTAGTCACCCCCAGGCCTGATTACTGCCACACCTGTTTCAATCAAGAAATCACTTACATAGGAGCTACCTGACACAGAGAAGTAGACCAAAAGCACCTCAAAAGCTAGACATCATGCCAAGATCCAAAGAAATTTAGGAACAAATGAGAACAAAAGTAATTGAGATCTATCAGTCTGGTAAAGGTTATAAAGCCATTTCTAAAGCTTTGGGACTTTAGCGAACCACAGTGAGAGCCATTATCCACAAATGGCAAAAACATGGAACAGTTGTGAACCTTCCCAGGAGTGGCCGGCCGACCAAAATTACCCAAGAGCGCAGAGACAACTCATCCTAGAGGCCACAAAAGACCCCGGGACAACATCTAAAGAACTGCAGGCCTCACTTGCCTCAATTAAGGTCAGTGTTCACGACTCCACCATAAGAAAGAGACTGGGCAAAAGCGGCCTGCATGGCAGATTTCCAAGGCGCAAACCACTTTTAAGCAAAAAGAACATTAAGGCTAATCTCAATTTTGCTAAAAAAACATCTCAATGATTGCCAAGACTTTTGGGAAAATACCTTGTGGACCGACTTTTTGGAAGGTGCGTGTCCCGTTACATCTGGCGTAAAAGTAACACAGCATTTCAGAAAAAGAACATCATACCAACAGTAAAATATGGTGGTGGTAGTGTGATGGTCTGGGGTTGTTTTGCTGCTTCAGGACCTGGAAGGCTTGCTGTGATAGATGGAACCATGAATTCTACTGTCTACCAAAAAATCCTGAAGGAGAATGTCCAGCCATCTGTTCGTCAACTCAAGCTGAAGCGATCTTGGGTGCTGCAGCAGGACAATGACCCAAAACACACCAGCAAATCCACCTCTGAATGGCTGAAGAAAAACAAAATGAAAACTTTGGAGTGGCCTAGTTAAAGTCCTGACCTGAATCCTATAGAGATGTTGTGGCATGACCTTAAAAGGGCGGTTCATGCTAGAAAACCCTCAAATAAAGCTGAAGTACAACAATTCTGCAAAGATGAGTGGGCCAAAATTCATCCAGAGCGCTGTAAAATACTCGTTGCAAGTTATCGCAAATGCTTGATTGCAGTTATTGCTGCTAAGGGTGGCCCAACCAGTTATTAGGTTCAGGGGGCAATTACTTTTTCACACAGGGCCATGTAGGTTTGGATTTTTTTTTCTCCCTAAATAATAAAAGCCATCATTTAAAAACTGCATTTTGTGTTTACTTGTGTTATCTTTGACTAATAGTTAAATGTGTTTGATGATCAGAAACATTTTGTGTGACAAACATGCAAAAGAATAAGAAATCAGGGTAGCTCAGAGCCTGGGGTAGCTCAGTGATTAAGGCATTGGACTATGGTTCAGAAGATCACAGGTTCAAACCCCACAACCACTAAGTTGCCACTGTTGGGCCCTTGAGCAAGGCCCTTAACCCTCAACTGCTCAGATGTGTAATAAGATAAAAATGTAAGTCACTCTGGATAAGAGTGTCTGCCAAATGCCTAAATGTAAATCAGAAAAAATTGTTTTTCACACCACTGTGTGTATATATATATATATAAATGGGATGAACTGGGTTAAATATTTTACTGTCAGACTTCCTCTTAATACATTTATCATTTATAATTCCTACTTTAAATTATAAAGATCCATTATAAAGCTTTGCATTTTCACACCCCATTAAATGTAACAATAAACCGTCAAATATGTGTCATTTGTAATTAATAAAAATCTGTAAACATCGACAAAGCACTGTGGTATGAAGGTAAATAAACACTTCAAACCATGATTGTATAGAGAAAAAAATCAACTAGGAACTATACTTTTTTAAATCACATACATCATCCTTTATCATTTTCCCATAATACCACAACGCTGATTGTTTTATTCCCTGCTTGGATAATTATAAATATATGTTTATTGTAAGGATTAGAATGTGTAAAGTTTTTTTCAAAATCCCCTCATCATGTCTCCTGTGTCAGTCATGGCTTCCTCCAGCAGTGTCCTGTGTGAAGATCAGCTCCAGTGCTCCATCTGTCTGGATGTGTTCACTGATCCAGTCTCTACTCCATGTGGACACAACTACTGTATGATCTGTCTCAAAGAGTTCTGGGACAGCAGTTCACACTGTCAGTGTCCAGTGTGTAAAACATCTTTTGCTAAAAGACCAGAGCTATGTGTGAATACGTTCATCTCTGGACTCGCTGCTCCATTTAAGAAGTCAGTTCAGGTGAAATCCAGCAGTGCTGCAGAAAAACCCACCCAATCTCTGGTGCTCTGTGAGATCTGCTGTGAAAAGAAATGTGCAGCTGTGAAGTCCTGCCTGACCTGTATGACCTCTTACTGCAAGACTCACCTGGAACCTCATGAGAGAGTGTCTTCATTAAAGAAGCACAAACTGATAGAGCCTGTGGAGAACCTGGGGGACTACATCTGCCAAAAACATGAGAGACCCCTGGAGCTGTTCTGTAGAGACGACCAGACGTGTGTGTGTCAGTTCTGTACTGAAACAGACCACAAAACTCACAACACTGTTCCTATAGAGGAGGAGATTAAAAAGAAGAAGGTGAGAGACTGAGAGTAAAACCTTGAAAATTGTTTACATTAACAGTGTCCAAGGTTTATACAGGATCTATATTTTTCTTAGACTGAAATGGAAAAGACACGAGCAGAAGTTCAGCAGATGATCCAGGAGCGACTGATGAAGATTGAAGAAATCAAACACTCTGTCGAACTCAATAATGTGAGTCTCTCCTTAATATCCTGATACAATTATGTGAAATAAAATATTTTAGCTTGATTTGTTTCCTGTTAGAAAAACACAGAGAAGGAGAAAGCAGATGTTGTGGAGATCTTCAGTGCTCTGATGAGCTGCATTGAGAGAAGCCAGGCTGAACTGCTTAAAGTGATAGAGGAGAAGCAGAAAGCAGCAGAGAGGCAGGCTGAAGAGTTCATTAAAGATCTGGAGCAGGAAATCACTGAGCTAAAGAGGAGAAACACTGAGCTGGAGCAGCTCTCACACACTGAGGATCACCTCCACCTCCTACAGGTCAGAGTCCCTCTGTTTCTCAATAGCAATGCAGCACATGACAGGACAGCAGTCCCCATGCTGAGGGATTTCTCCTCTCTCCTGCTGTACTGTAGATTTACCCGTCACTGTGCAGCCCTCCACACACCCAGGACTGGACTGATGTCACCATTAACTCTCGTCTGAGTGTGGAGACTGTGAGGAAAGCTCTGTCTCAGATCCAGGAGACTCTCAGTGAGGAAATGGAGAAGCTTGATAAGACTGGTCAGTATTTACTGATCTAAATTCTAAAATTCATAAAGACTCTGGTAACAGATATATCTGTTTTTATCACTGCTTGTGTGTGTTTTATTGTTACAGCATCAGCAATTTACAATAATCATATATTTTATTTCACCTCATAAAAATAAAATTATATATATATATATATATATATATATATATATATAATGACATCAATAATATTCTTATTTTTCAAACAGAACTGAAGAGAATTAAACAATATGCAGGTTTGTGAGCTCTTATTGATCACATGACTAAATATATATTTCTTCACTGTTACACACTGTACAATGATAAACCTGATGTTCGCTGTGTTTCTGTCTCTCAGTGGATGTGACTCTGGATCCTGATACAGCGAATCCTGAACTCATACTGTCTGATGATGGGAAACAAGTTACATGTGGAGAGACAGAACAGAATCTTCCAGATAACCCAAAGAGGTTTGATTCTTGTCCTGATGTCCTGGGAAAGGAGGGATTCTCCTCAGGGAGATTTTACTATGAGGTGCAGGTCAGTGGGAAGACTGAGTGGGATTTAGGAGTGGCCAGAGAGTCCATTAACAGGAAAGGGGTGATTACACTCAGTCCTAATCATGGAGTCTGGTGTGTGGTGCTGAGGAATAAGACTGAATATGTGGCTCTGGACTCTCCTCCTGTCTCCCTCTCCTTGAAACAGGCTCCTCAGAAGGTGGGGGTGTTTGTGGATTATGAGGAGGGTCTGATCTCCTTCTATGATGTTAATGCAAAGTCTCATATCTACTCTTTCACTGGTCAGACTTTCACTGAGAAACTTTATCCATTATTCGGCCCCTGTCTTAATGATGGAGGTAAAAATTCCTCACCACTGATTATCTGTCCTGTTAGTCAAATATAATATTAATTTTATTGTTTGTTTATTTGTATTGCATTTAGAATTTTGTGATCATCTGTTGTACATTATCTAGTCCTGTTTATACTGTAGTGAAACAATCACAGAAACAGCAACATTAGTTACATTTTAACTCTGTAAACTAATGAGGTGTTCAAATACGAGCAGTATTGTGGATAATCGTCTCTTATGCTCGGTCTCAATGCGTGTGCGTCCCTCATATAGTCAACATCTGTGTACGCTTATACTGTTTACTATAACACTGTTACCGTGTGTGTGTGTGTGCATAAAGCATTTTTTCTTCTATGAGTGAGAGTCTCTGTCGGCGAACTTTTCCCCTCATGCTTTTATTTCCTCTTATTTCTTTCTCTTATATTTTTTTTTCTTAAAAATGTTATTTTCTTAGAAGGAATTGCCTTTGCATTTGTGTGGCCTTCTAAATGGTTGGTCGGATGCTGTTGGCAGATCAGTATGTAGTGTGTGGTGTGTACGGGTGCGAGGCTTTGGTGAGTGCCTACCCAGCATTGTGATGGGGTGGGAATCTGGTCTCTATGGCCTACAGTAAGTTGAGGCATGTAGCTGCTGCCGGATGGGTTGGTTTACGTGTCTCAGTATCCGCAGCTTATTATGGTCTTTCACTAGAATGACCCAACCAATTTAGCTTTGAGTTGTGGTGTGCTGAACCACGAGCCATGTGTCAAGGAGGCATCCTCAGCATCCCCTTCAAAAATATGCATTGGCAACTCATAAATGCTTGCTTTGTGAATACAAACACACATCATTGTTCTAAGACTATTTCCATCACATTGGACAGCACCGGAAAAATAATGAATCTGTTCATTGTGTTTTTAGTGGGTGCTCTTACAAAACCTATATTTATGAATCATTTAGAACGCACAAGGCAAGAAAACACAAATCATTCTCTGAAGAGGATCTAAAGCCTGGCATTGGTGTCAGTGAAAGACCAGTCCCTATTTTTTCTGCAAAAGATGAAATTGAATCAGATGAAAATGTCTCACTTGATGAACCTACTGTACATCCTCTGGTGTAATAACAAAAAGTACTGAAGACTTGTCCAAAGCTATAGAGCACAAATTAGCCTCAATCCTATTGACTGATTGTTAATCAAACTATTCACTGGGTACTGCAGGAACATACTGTAGTTTGCAGGTTGATAAAGTTGTTGTAGATGGAGTCAGCCACATTTCTTTGCCAGTCACACCCGTTCAAACAGCAATCAGAGAGCAAGGTCCACTTTCCACTACATGGAAACGGAAGGCATACTACAAAGCCCATTTTTCAGTAGTAAAGCCTGTAGAGTATGTGCTTGATCAGAGTGATGGAAGAACATTTCAGTACGCTCCAGTTCTACAGTCCTTGCAGCAACTTCTGAGTTGCCAGTCAATACCTGATAATTCACATCATTTAAAATCAGTGTATAAAGAAGATAAATCTAAATATACATGTTTTTTTTTTATTCACTTAACTTTAAAAGGAATGAACTTCTTTCTGAACCTGCTATCTCTTTAATATTGTATGTTGATGAATTCGAGATATGCAACCCCCGTGGCACATCCAAGAAAAAACACAAAGGTTTTGGAGTGTATTGGATATTGGGCAATTTACATGAAAGATGTCAGTCATCCCTGTCTGCTATAAATTTAGCTGCTTAAACACTTTTTATTGAGATTATCAAGCTAATGTCACAACCAGTGGGATCATAAATCACAGAGTATCAGTGACAAAACCTGGAACATTTACTGTTTAAAACATTCTTAAGTCATTGCCATGTGAATTATAGACAAACAGCATCAACAAGAAGGGGAGACGATCATAAGACAAAGGACAAAGACAAAGACAGAGAGCCACCTATTCACTTTAGTTAAAACATTACTTAATGTGCTGCAGTAAAAATAACTATAGAATTGAAAGACCATCTTAATAAAAAAAACGTATGGTCTGACTTTCACAATGCTGGATTTCATGACATGTTCATACAGTATATCAGTCATCTGCATGTGGAAAGTCATTTATTCCTGACGCGTCCAAAAACATCACTAATAAGCTGATCTAACAAGAGAAGCCTGTGTAAGACAGTGTATTTTGACATTTATTGCAAATTTGAACTGTTTTATATTCTATTTGTAACAATACAGCACATTGCTTGTAGTAAACATTACATTTTGACTTTCAGATCTCTGTTGTTATTCAAAAACACAAAACAAAAAAATCTTAATTTTTTTCATATGTCCAAGTAAAAAAATGGACACATTGTACAGGCTTATGTAATTATATTTAAATTCAAGTTCTTTATTGTCACATGTGCAGTAGCTACACAGTTAAATTATGATCTTGTCGGGTCGGATTTTTCAATGTAAACCTGAAATTGGATAAGAGAAAAGACTTGGTTAAATCAATCCAGAGTTATTAAGAATAGCTAAGCTAATGCTAGAGTAAAGCTGCGTGCTCATGCTTTAAATCCTGAATGTTTTCTTCCACAATCCAGATCTATATATATATAAAAGATTTTCCTAGAGCAGACCTTATCCCAAGAGACTTGGGGCATGAAGCGAGGTGCACCCTGGACAGGGTGCCAATACATCGCAGGACACACACAGATACACACACACACTAACACATACTGTACATTATGGGCAATTTGGGAACAACAATTAGTCTAATGCATGTCTTTGGACTGCGGGAGGAACCAGAGTACCTGGAGAAAACTCACCAAGCATGGGGAGAACATGCAAACTCAATGCCCACAGAGACCTGGAAGTGCAAGGCAACAGTCCCTACACAACGGTGCCCCTTAAAAAGTTAATATTCTGATTTAAAAAATTCTACATTTTATTCATTAAATACACAGTATGGTATGCACTGAAATGTTTACATGAATGTTTGTGACCTACAGAAATAAGAGCAGCCAATGGAAAATAATGTAAACCATAAAATCTACAATATGTAGTAATTTTGTTACCACATAAAATCAATGTTTATAACTGTTTTTTTAAGTATGAACTGTATAAATAAACTGTATAAAGTATATGTAATGTGCATCAGCATCAGTGTTGCTAGTCCTGAGTTATGAAATGAAATTATGATGTTACTTACACCGTTTTTACACCTTTATTGTCTTTGTTTCTTTTATGATCTGAATAGTTGGTCAGATGCTGAAGCACCCTTTTCTGCTCATTAGGGTTGTTACAAAAATTACCTGAATTTTTTAGCCAAGATAAACATGTCTGGTCATTCGGATGGAAGCTGTCAGATGGTATTGTAAGCTGGACATTCTGGGATATTGGCCAACCTGTCTGGTGCTGGTAAATGTGCTGCAGGGCAGGTCGGGGAACTTGATTTAAATGATGCGCTCAGCGATTGCTACACCTCCTGTAGATCTCATCTGTCCTGCATGGGACTGTTCCCAAACCAGGTTGTGATGTTTCCCGTCATGATGCTCTCTATGGTGCAGGAGTAAACATCTCTAAACACCTCTGAGGAAGTCTAAAGTCTCTCAGGCATCTGAGGTGGTAGAGACGCTGCCAGGCCTTTCTGACAACGGTGTAGATGTGACAGATCCTGCATGATGTGAATGAACATTATACATTATACATCATTATACACTAATACACATAAATATGAAGAATATTTAGATCAGGTGGATGTTAAAAACAGGATTTGTGTACATGTTCACATTCATGACTGTTTACCTCCAGTTTCTTTGGTAAATTTGGTGAAGCTCAGTGGTTAAGGCATTGGACTACGGTTCGGAAGATCCCAGGTTCAAACCCCACAACCACCAAGTTGCCACTGTTGGACCCTCAAGGGTCCAACCCTTAACCCTCAACTGCTCAGATGTGTAATAAGATAAAAATGTAAGTCGCTCTGGATAAGAGCATCTGCTAAATGCCTAAATGTAAATTTCCGCCATCTAGTGACCAAAATGTGTAACTGTATAATCAGTATATATACTCTAGAACGGGGGGCGTGGCCTAATGATGTGACTCAGGAGAAAAGAAAGTGAAGAGTGAAGCCGATTCATCATCAGGATTCATCACAATCTCCAGTTTAAAGCTTCTCAGTCTTTCTTCAAGAAACTAAAAGCACAGCAGCTGAACTGTAAGTGAGCAGGAAAAGTCAAACACTTACGAAATGATTTTAAAGTAAACAATAAAGTACTGCTGTAAGTGAAGTGAAGTAAAGTGTGCGCGAGCGGGCAGTAGCTTGGTGCAGCTGCTCTCCGGGTTTTTGTGTGTTTATTTTGTTAACGGTCACGTGACTGTTAAGGAGCACGTGTGTAGTCCGGATCTTGAACTGTTGCCTGTCTGACTGCCCCCCCCCCCCCCCCCCATATTATTTACCCAGAGAATTCTCTCATGTTATTATTATGGAACTCCAAAGTGTTCAAAATTAAATGAATAAACAGGACATGATGAAATAAATAACTCTATGAATAAATAAGACACAGATATGTAATATGAGAATGATATTGTAAATTAATGGAACACATTTTTTGAAAAAAGCTTATTATTGTTAAATATATTGCTCTCTGCTATATAAATTTACTTATTATTATGAAATAGTATTTCATGGTCATTATTTTTCCCAATAACAGAGATTATTGCGGAGGCATTTTATTTATTTAATTACATTTTTTTTTTATTTCAAAATGTCATTTATTTCAAAGGCAGTCTTTACAGTATGTCAAAATCCCGTTTTCCCCGATGGCCTATTTATTTCATAATGCGACTTTTCAGCATAATGACTTAATAAGAGCAATTATCATCCCAAGCATTTCAGAAACATCATCTAAACCAGTGGTTCTCAAACTTTCAAGCCAGCGACCCCTAATTGAAGATCGACAAGATCTCGCGACCCCTCCTAACAAAAACAAGCAATAAACATAATAAACTGTTCACAGTATTTTGACTACATTTACTATACATCAAAATAATTTTGGTTCACCTTTCAATGGGAAGGGTATACTTGTTTTTGGCAGCACAAAAGTATGTAAATGTATGTAAATGTAAGTACCATTAGTCAAACACAACTGGAAAGATTTTTTTTTTTTGCATAATTCTGTCTGTTTTAAACCATTATATTCTTTATAAGGAAATGAGGATGATGGAGGATGATGAGAATATTATTATTATTATTATTATTATTATTATTATTATTATTATTAATATTATTATTTATGTTGATGTTTTTATTCCTGATTATGTTCCTGTTGGTCTCAGTCTGTACTTATGCTGTACCTGTGCTTCACACTAGTGGAGATTTTTTTTCCTCAGCCCATGAATACATGGACATTTTAATAAAGCCCATATACCTTTTTATACCATGCTATTTTTTTTATTGTTTAATAATGATAGCTGAACATAGCAAACATGAAAACTTGGACTTGTTTTACATCCACAGGACCCTGCAGTCATTAAGTCATACTGGAGTACTCTAGAGGGTAATGTGAGGTTATCTGTCTGACAGCTGAAGCTTGGTCGAAAGTCAGTCATGCAACAGGACTATGATCCAAATCACACAAGTAAATCTACATCAGTATGGCTCAAAATAAAAGAATTAAGGATTTAGAATGCCCTAAACAAACTACAGTGAAGTAGTGACTGTTGTGTTAGAATTAAGATTAGATGATCAGAAGGCATTTAATACTGTAGTTGTTTATGTGTATAAATCAGTACTTGGTTAAAATTTGACAAAAACAATCAATAGCATGAGACAATAAGATATTTAATCATGTATATTTTAGAAAATAGAAAATGTTTAAAATTCTAGACATTTAGCAACATAGTCCAGCCCACATCTGGCCCACATCTATTCTACAATAGACGGAATCTGGACCAGATCCAGATATAGTGAAATATTGACGTGTTTTGTTTATGATAAAAACAGAGAAATGACTCAGTAAGTGTTTTAGTGAACATTTAAAAAGGCTTATTGTATTAATGTGGACATACAAGATGTGTAATGTTTATCTGTAGTTTCTTTGTAGAATGGCTAAAATGTGTAACTGCACATTTCTTCATTAATTTATTTTTGTTGTAACATTTCTTTATCTATTTTAGATATTCCACATTTTTATATATATTTGTTTATATAAAAATGCATTTCCACATTTTTACATTTATTTGTCACTGTATGCTGATAAGGTAGGTGGTCCCAGCCTTAGTCGAAACCGTGATTGGGCCGCAGGGCACCTCAGACAGAGGTGCCAGAGGTGTCCGCTGTGTTTTCGTCTCTTAGTGGATGTGACTCTGGATCCTGATACAGCTCATCCTTATCTCATTCTGTCTGATGATGGGAAACAAGTTACACGTGGAGAGACAGAACAGAATCTCCCTGATAACCCAGGGAGTTTTGATTATTGTGACTGTGTCTTGGGAAAGAAAGGATTCTCCTCAGGGAGATTTTATGTCACCTTCCTCTTTCTGAATGAGGATATGAAGTTGGCGGACAACTTCTTGGAAGACCGTCAAACACAGTTTGGTTAAGGTCAACATCCATCTCAGCATCAAGCTGAACTAAATCGTCCATTAATCTTTCAACACGATATAAAACGTAGTCATTAGCTGCGAGGTTCCCAATTTCACCGGCTAATGATTTTAACTCATTAGAGGCAGCTTGTAAAAAAAAATACGCCATATTTGCCAGACACAGGTGATTACAAGCTAAGGCATTACTAGTTGAGTCGAAACAATCTTACTTCATTTAACCAATCATGGTTTCCTACTTTATCAGCATACAGCGACAGATAAATACATGTAGAAATGGGGAAATGTAGAAATAAATATATGTAAAAATGTGGAAAATCTAAAATAGATAAATAAAGAAATGTGACAACACAAAAATAAATAAATAAAGAAATGTGACAACACAAAAATAAAGAAAGAAAGAAATGTTAAAATTCAGAAATAAATAAATCTTGAAATATGTTAATAAACAAAAGAAGGAATACACTTAGCATTTTTCCAAGGTATATTGTATTTATGTATTAATTTATTTATATATTTACTTATTTATTCACACATTTACAGTATTTATTTATAATTGTCATGTTTAGTCCCCCATACAAGATGTGACAAAATTACGTCAACCTTAATTAAAAAAAAAAAACATTTAAATCAACAAACACGATTATTATGAGTATGCTGTAAGTAATTATATTATGTAAAGTGCACAACCTGCCATTTTTTTTTTTTTTTTTTAGTGTAGTACTGCCTTTCAGTGTAGTACTGATTTTTTTTTTATCAAAAATACAGCAACATTTTTTTTGTTTTTGCAACATCAGCATGCACATTGGAATCAATGATAATGTATATTTACATATATTTAAAACTATAGGTATTTAACACTCAAAATAAGTTAACTGTGCAGTTGAGTCTACACTCAAAAAAATAACTTGTTGAATGAACATAATTAAATTATAGAAAGAATTTCCACCTGATTTAATGGCTTTCTTTTAGCATTAAGCAATTTTGTTGGCCCAACTTAATGTTCTTAGGTTCAGTCAAATAAATTTTATTAGGTTCATTTAACTTATTCACTACAGCTGCGTCCAACATAATTTAATACTGTTAACATAAATGAATAGTGTTGGTACAACACATTTTTCAGTCTAAATTAAGTTGATCTAACTCGAGTAAATTTAAATTTCAAGACCTGGTCAACAGAATTCTTTAAAGGAAGGAAGCATAAGACAAACGGGATAAAATAGAGATTTTTATTTTACACCAGCAGCAACTTACAAATGAAGTCTCAATTTGAAAAGATGTACAAAACATAAAACACCACAAATAAGTATTAATCATAGAAAAAAAAATGTAACACCAACAGAAAGTTTTGTACTTTATAACTGTCCGTTATGACTTTTAAATATGACCGTTAGAGACGGTTGGTCAGGAAACTCCTGAAGTCAGATACAGACAGGACACTTTCACTCACAAACTCCTGTGAAAAAATACAGAGATAGATTCAATTAAAATTCATGATACTTAATTTATCAAATGAACAATATTTATACTTTCTTCCTCTCGCTTCACAACTCATGAGAACAAACCGAAACCAGAACCCGAACCGCAGATTAAGCACACGCATATAACCGTCGGTATTTTAAGTGTGATTAAAAATACAAGAAATAGCTTAAACCAAAATAACGTGACTAAACAGCAGGTGACATTTATGTTCAGTATTTGGTTTCTATTTAGAAAGATGGGAATAAATTCCTGCTTACCTTTTCCACACGCCCGCCAAACGTTTGTCTTCTCAACACGCTGTGTTCTCTTCTCGCGATATTTCCGGTTTTGCTATTTCCGGTTTTCATAGTGACAAGATCTCTTTGGTTTATCTCAACATAATTAAATCTAATACATGTTAAGTTGTTGAATTTCATGTAAATACAACATAATTTATTCATGTTCATCTTGGAAACATGAAATTATTATGTACAAAACACATATTACATTTTAGTACATGTAACAGGTAGCCATGTTCATTTTTTTGAGTGCAGCTGGCCTTTTCAAATCCAGGCACTAGGTGGCAGCAAACTTTTTTTGACCCACCACGCAGCCCCATTTTACTCTACAACTTTCTGCTTGCATACCAGTTGTTCTGGGTCCTCCATGGTTTGAGAAACAGAATCTCAAGTCTTCTAAAACTCCTTTTCAGTGGAATCTTTAGGCCGAGAAAGGATTTACTGACCTCAAGCACCAGTTAACCATGGCAGTTATTTTTCCCCCAACTCCTCATCTCAGTTTATTGTTAAGATGGATGCATCTGAAATAGGATTCAGAAAAGTATTTTCTTAAAGATCATCCCAAAACTACGGTGGCCCAGAAGGGCAAATAATCTTTCCCGTATATGTGTGTGTTTTTTCCCTTGTAAGTGTGTTTTTTTTTCCTTGAAAATGTCCGCTTTTTCCCTTATAAATGTCGTTTTTTTTCCCTTGAAAATGTCCGCTTTTTCCCTTATATATGTCGTTTTTTCCCTTATAAATGTGTTTTTTTTTCCTTGAAAATGTCCGCTTTTTCCCTTATAAATGTCGTTTTTTCCCTTATAAATGTGTTTTTTTTTCATTGAAAATGTCCGTTTTTCCCTTATAAATGTCGTTTTTTTTTCCATTGAAAATGTGCGCTTTTTCCCGTGTAACTGTGCGCTTTTTCCCGTGTAAATGTCTGCTCTTTTCCGTTTGTGCGCAACTACTTCTTTCCCGTGTGAGAACTCTTTCTCCAGTATTTTGCAAGCTAAAAGCTAAAGCTAATGCGCAAAGGACTATGGGAGTGGGGTCAAAACGCAACTGAACACGGAACCTTTCCGGATATCATCTCCAGGACTCAACATCATGGAGTATACAGTGAATTATAGCGTGATAAAGTTATAATTTTCACTAAATTTTCAACTGCACACACTTACCAGGTAATGTTTAATATATAAAATTAATCAGATTTTACTGTTTTAGGCACTAATGATAACTTTGTAGCAGTGTTAATACTATTGGAGTGTTTGGGGGAAATGCCGAGCCGAGTGTAAATGGCAGTGATTAAAAGGAATATTATCTCATTTAGACCATTAAACACTGATGTAAACCATCAGCTCCATGGCATCTCTGTAATATACATCCACATATGGATTTATAAGCAAGCTAATATCACTATGCTAACCGCTAGCGCTTAGCATGGGGAAACTAGCTTGTTTATTAATATATATTAGTTTAATAGTGTATTTGGACACCTATACGTGATGTAAACAGTTAGCTCTATTGTTTTTGTAAAATGCCTGTCCAAATATGGATCTATAAGCAAGCTAATATCACTATGCTAACCGCTAACGCTTAGCATGGGGAAACTAGCTTGTTTATTAATATATATTAGTTTAATAGTGTATTTGGACACATATACGTGATGTAAACAGTTAGCTCTATTGTTTTTGTAAAATGCCTGTCCAAATATGAATCTATAAGCAAGCTAATATAATTATGCTAAGCGCTAGCTTACTAAAAGAGCTAAGATAGCAGCAACTATTGCTAATTATCCCTGAGCTGCTCCTGTTATGTGCTAAATGTTACAGATGGTTAACGAATTGTTGTATGTAGTTTATTGGAGCGCCTGAGTGCCATATAATGTATACTGCTGTATAATGTAGTGGTTTTATCATAGCTAGAGATCTTCTGAATAGTTAGTTATGTGCTTACACAATGTATGTAACAGTCAAGAAAAGGGGCTTTTGTTCAGGTTCTATCTATTCTAGTCATTAAAGTCATTAAATATATGTTTATACTCCTTATAATATGTATGATTGTGTGTTTTTCTTCTCACAGTGAACTGTGTGTAAATCATCAACTGCCTGTGTATCAGCTGATTTCTACACCAGCTTTACATCCTGAGCAGAAGGTGAGTGCTCAGAAGTATTTACCTCTCTTTTCAAGAACACCACTGAGCACATCTTAATCAGGGGACAGGGACACATTTCTCTTCATGAACATGTGTGTGTTAATAAATGGTGGAGATGGGGCCAAATTTTGCAGCAATCCTTAATAGCAAAACCAAATAATTGGTTTTAATACACAGCATTACTAAAAGCTTGCATTCTATGAAATTTTGTGTGCGTGCCTGCCTGCGTGTGTCAAACTGATGTCATATGATGTCAAACATCATGAAGTGATATTAACTTGCTTATAAACCCATATGTGGATTTATATTACAGAGATGCCATGGAGCTGCATAGTAACACCATGAAGTCTTTTTACTAGACACTTATAATAACATGTCTTTATTTCTCCCCTGTTGTAGATTGTCGTGGAGAGGACGGACCCTTGATGCTCTGCCTTTTTGCACCAACAATACATACATGTACTTTATTTGTAAATAAAGTCTTTAATATAATTTTATAGTTGAGTATTTATTTCTAGTTTGCTTATTATTTAGCAAAACAGTTAAAGTGCATGTAAAGCATTGCTGCAAATGACACTGAATAGAATCAGATGTTACTCCACTCTGTGTGAGGGTACAGGCTTATATACAGTATGTGATTTTAGCATCAATAATGTTTTTCTACTAACTAAAGCATGCTGCCTTGGAGATATTAGTGACATCTCTGTTTCAGTTCGAACAACATATTCCATAATATTTATGAATACATTAATCCCATATGTTCAGCAGTTAAAACAGAGGTTCTTAAACATTTTACAGCGAAGGACTCCTTCAACTGTAAAACAAACACCTCTGCATACATTTACTTATAGTGCATTTCCAAAATTACATTTTTATGTAAATTCAAAAAGTAAAACCTTTTGTTTTCATTTAAATGATTAATGATTAAATGATCCATGAAAATCAAAAATCTAGTATGTCAAAATATTAGAATATTTCACTTCGATCTTAGGGAAGACTGCTGACCTAACAAGTTGTCCAGAAGATGATCATCTACACCTTCCAGAAGGAGTGTAGGCCCTCAAGGTCAAACTTTACCACCAACTATTTCACTGACCATGTTGTTGCTTGATTTGCCAGCCATCTCACCTGACCTTAGGTTTCATGGGAAAGATGAGCTGAAATCTGAGATAAATTTCAAGCTGAATGCTTCAAGTGTGATCTGCAAACATAACCAGGGTGTCATGTTTAACAGCTTAATGCAATGGGTTACATAAAAACACCAACTATTTGAAAATATGTAGGCTTATGAATAGTGGCAACATATATCTACTGTATGTACAGTGAATGTATGTTCAAGAATAAGAGTATCATAAATTGACCAATAATTAAAATACACATGTAAACAATGAGTCTGTCATTTGAAATGCCGTTTATCTAAAAAAATTAGAATATTGTGCAAAAGTGTTTAAGTTTTAAAATTATTGGGGGGGAAACACATTCACAAGGAAAACGTCATACACATAGAAAAAAAATCATAGAGCACGATAAAAAAATTATATATTCACAAGGAAAAAAATTATAAATTTACATGGGAAAATAATACACTAACAAGGGAAAAATAATGCACTTACAAGGGAAAAATAATTCACTAACAAGGGAAAAATAATGCGCTATCAAGGGAAAAATAATACATTCACAAGGGAAAATGTATATACTTATAGGTGAAAAATAATACATTTACAAGGGAAAAATTATATACCTACAAGGGAAAAATTCCCCCTTGATAATATATGCTGTTTCCCTTGTAAATGTGTTTTTTTCCCTTGTAAGTGTGTGCTTTTTCCCTTGAAAATGTATGCTTTTTCCATTATAAATGTCATTTTTCCCCTTGAAATGTGTGCTTTTTCCCTTATAATTGTGCTTTTTTTCTCTTATAAATGTGTGCTTTTTCCCTTATAAATGTCCTTTTTTCCCTTAAAAATGTGTGCTTATAAATGTGCTTTTTTACCCTTGTAAATGTCCTTTTTTTTCCCCTTAGAAATGTGTTTTTTTACCCTTGTAAATGTGTTTTTTTACCCTTGTAAATGTCCTTTTTTCCCCTAAAAATGTATGCTTTTTTTTCTTATAAATGTGTTTTTTACCCTTGTAAATGTGTACTTTTTCCCTTCTTAGTGTATTATTTTTCCCTTGTAAGTGCATTATTTTTCCCTTGTTAGTGTATTATTTTCCCATGTAAATTTATTATTTTTTTCCTTGTGAATATATAATTTTTTTATCGTGCTCTATGATTTTTTTTTCTATGTGTATGACGTTTTCCTTGTGAATGTGTTTCCCCCCCCAATAATTTTAAAACTTAAACACTTTTGCACAATATTCTAATTTTTTTAGATAAACGGCATTTCAAATGACAGACTCATTGTTTACATGTGTATTTTAATTATTGGTCAATTTATGATACTCTTATTCTTGAACATACATTCACTGTACATACAGTAGATATACGTTGCCACTATTCATAAGCCTACATATTTTCAAATAGTTGGTGTTTTTATGTAACCCATTGCATTAAGCTGTTAAACATGACACCCTGGTTATGTTTGCAGATCACACTTGAAGCATTCAGCTTGAAATTTATCTCAGATTTCAGCTCATCTTTCCCATGAAACCTAAGGTCAGGTGAGATGGCTGGCAAATCAAGCAACAACATGGTCAGTGAAATAGTTGGTGGTAAAGTTTGACCTTGAGGGCCTACACTCCTTCTGGAAGGTGTAGATGATCATCTTCTGGACAACTTGTTAGGTCAGCAGTCTTCCCCATGATCGAAGTGAAATATTCTAATATTTTGACATACTAGATTTTTGATTTTCATGGATCATTTAATCATTAATCATTTAAATGAAAACAAAAGGTTTTACTTTTTGAATTTACATAAAAATGTAATTTTGGAAATGCACTATAAGTAAATGTATGCAGAGGTGTTTGTTTTACAGTTGAAGGAGTCCTTCGCTGTAAAATGTTTAAGAACCTCTGTTTTAACTGCTGAACATATGGGATTAATGTATTCATAAATATTATGGAATATGTTGTTCGAACTGAAACAGAGATGTCACTAATATCTCCAAGGCAGCATGCTTTAGTTAGTAGAAAAACATTATTGATGCTAAAATCACATACTGTATATAAGCCTGTACCCTCACACAGAGTGGAGTAACATCTGATTCTATTCAGTGTCATTTGCAGCAATGCTTTACATGCACTTTAACTGTTTTGCTAAATAATAAGCAAACTAGAAATAAATACTCAACTATAAAATTATATTAAAGACTTTATTTACAAATAAAGTACATGTATGTATTGTTGGTGCAAAAAGGCAGAGCATCAAGGGTCCGTCCTCTCCACGACAATCTACAACAGGGGAGAAATAAAGACATGTTATTATAAGTGTCTAGTAAAAAGACTTCATGGTGTTACTATGCAGCTCCATGGCATCTCTGTAATATAAATCCACATATGGGTTTATAAGCAAGTTAATATCACTTCATGATGTTTGACATCATATGACATCAGTTTGACACACGCAGGCAGGCACGCACACAAAATTTCATAGAATGCAAGCTTTTAGTAATGCTGTGTATTAAAACCAATTATTTGGTTTTGCTATTAAGGATTGCTGCAAAATTTGGCCCCATCTCCACCATTTATTAACACACACATGTTCATGAAGAGAAATGTGTCCCTGTCCCCTGATTAAGATGTGCTCAGTGGTGTTCTTGAAAAGAGAGGTAAATACTTCTGAGCACTCACCTTCTGCTCAGGATGTAAAGCTGGTGTAGAAATCAGCTGATACACAGGCAGTTGATGATTTACACACAGTTCACTGTGAGAAGAAAAACACACAATCATACATATTATAAGGAGTATAAACATATATTTAATGACTTTAATGACTAGAATAGATAGAACCTGAACAAAAGCCCCTTTTCTTGACTGTTACATACATTGTGTAAGCACATAACTAACTATTCAGAAGATCTCTAGCTATGATAAAACCACTACATTATACAGCAGTATACATTATATGGCACTCAGGCGCTCCAATAAACTACATACAACAATTCGTTAACCATCTGTAACATTTAGCACATAACAGGAGCAGCTCAGGGATAATTAGCAATAGTTGCTGCTATCTTAGGTCTTTTAGTAAGCTAGCGCTTAGCATAATTATATTAGCTTGCTTATAGATTCATATTTGGACAGGCATTTTACAAAAACAATAGAGCTAACTGTTTACATCACGTATATGTGTCCAAATACACTATTAAACTAATATATATTAATAAACAAGCTAGTTTCCCCATGCTAAGCGTTAGCGGTTAGCATAGTGATATTAGCTTGCTTATAGATCCATATTTGGACAGGCATTTTACAAAAACAATAGAGCTAACTGTTTACATCACGTATAGGTGTCCAAATACACTATTAAACTAATATACATTAATAAACAAGCTAGTTTCCCCATGCTAAGCGCTAGCGGTTAGCATAGTGATATTAGCTTGCTTATAAATCCATATGTGGATGTATATTACAGAGATGCCATGGAGCTGATGGTTTACATCAGTGTTTAATGGTCTAAATGAGATAATATTCCTTTTAATCACTGCCATTTACACTCGGCTCGGCATTTCCCCCAAACACTCCAATAGTATTAACACTGCTACAAAGTTATCATTAGTGCCTAAAACAGTAAAATCTGATTAATTTTATATATTAAACATTACCTGGTAAGTGTGTGCAGTTGAAAATTTAGTGAAAATTATAACTATCACGCTATAATTCACTGTATACTCCATGATGTTGAGTCCTGGAGATGATATCCGGAAAGGTTCCGTGTTCAGTTGCGTTTTGACCCCACTCCCATAGTCATTTGCGCATTAGCTTTAGCTTTTAGCTTGCAAAATACTGGAGAAAGAGTTCTCACACGGGAAAGAAGTAGTTGCGCACAAACGGAAAAGAGCAGACATTTACACGGGAAAAAGCGCACAGTTACACGGGAAAAAGCGCACATTTTCAATGGAAAAAAACACATTTATATGGGAAAAAACGACATTTATAAGGGAAAAACGGACATTTTCAATTAAAAAAAAAACACATTTATAAGGGGAAAAAGCGGACATTTTCAAGGAAAAAAAACACATTTATAAGGGAAAAAGCGGACATTTTCAAGGGAAAAAAAAACACACTTACAAGGGAAAAAACACACACATATACGGGAAAGATGATTTGCCCTTCTGGGCCACCGTACCAAAACAATAAAATTGCTCATTTTTTTCTTGAGGGGATCGAGAAATCTTAAAATCATCTCAGGTTACTTTGCTGTAACCCTGTTCCCTGAACAACCAGGAACGAGATCTTTCTGATGAAGCCCACCTGCAGGTTATAAATAGGAGTGAACTGAAACATTTCTCAGATCAATTTTGTCTGAAAGGACGTATAGTCATGCAAGCAGTGCAGCATTGGAGCGCAGCATCTCGTTCCCGCTTTTTCAGGGAACAAGGACCCGTGAGCCTGAACATCCAAACTATAGATGGAAAAGTCTAGGCAGGATGTAAGGCCTGCAAATCTCTTGAAAGAGGTATATATATATAAAAAATCATCTTAAGAGTCAGAAGCCAGACAGGCGCTGACCCTAGTGGTTTGAAAGGGGTACCTTTTCTTGCAGAACTCCAGCACTGAAACAATTCGGCAGTGGACTGGGTCTACATGTTTCGCCATGCACCACTTTTAAATACCCTTTCCGGGCATATGTTCCTCTAGTGCGTGAAGGTTTTAGGGCTCCCATCTTCATATGCCCTAGAATGTAAATCGCCTTGAGGGACAGGAACTCTTTCTGTGCCCAAAGCAGAACCTGGTGCGATAGCTTATTCAAGCGGCGTAAGCACAGTCCGCTCCTTCGATTATATACGAGACTACCGTAGTGTTGTCCACCCGCCGAAGGGCATGGTGGCCTCAACTGCTAGAGGACGTGATTTAGGGCCAAAATAAACCCATCAGTTTGGGGCAATTAATGTGCCACGCGAGAAGATGGCCTCTTCAGCTCCCTTGGGCTGGCCGGCCATCTAAGACCGCACCCCAGCCGAAGCGTGAGAGAAGTGTCTGTTGTTAGCGTCTCGCGACGACAAGACGCACGTAGAGTGGGACCCAAAGTCAAAAACCGCGGTCTGAAGCACATAGAAAGGGTACGGAACCCTTGGCGCGTAACTCTTCTTCCCTCCGGCGATTGGCCCTGAGTAAAATCCCGTTGCTTTTTGCCACAACTGAAATGATCTTATGTGCAGAAGGCCCAAAGGTATCACCGTCGACGCAGCTGCCATGAGACCTAAAATCTCTGAAAGTAATGAACAGTCACTTTCTGGCCCAGCTTGGTTTCCTTCAGGGTGTTGGAGATGGATTCGACATGCGCAGGAGACACCTGTGCCCGCATTGTGATCGAATCCTACTTGACACCCAAATATGTTGTGTTCTGAGCAGGAAAGAGAATGCTTTTCTGTCATTGAATCTCAATCCTAAAGAACGGAGATGAGCTCGAAGCGCTAGCTTCTGAGCCAGAATCAGTCGTCTAATGTGCGGGGTAAGCTAGACCAAATGGATGTCCCCTAAAGTGAACCCCAGAAACTTCCTGTGTTGTGGCAATATTTCCATGAAGATCTAAAATCGGACGCAGCTTCCCCATTCCTCTTGGGAACCAATGGGGACTGGAGTAGCCTGACTCTTTGTCTGGTAGAGAAACATGTTCTATGGCCCCTTTTCCAGCAACGTCTGTAACTGCAGAGTAAGCAGATGTGCCCTTTCCGGTTTGACGGAAGTGGAAACCACGCCGTTGAATTGCGGAGGGCGATGTGAGAGCTGAATCCTGTAGCTCTCACTACAGTGATTAGTACTCAAGGAGATATACTTGGCAGTAGCTTCCACGCTGCCAGTTTCTCCGAAAGGGGCAAAAGTCTTAGCGGTTAGACAGAGGGGACCTCCTGGGGGTGCCAGGAAGAACACTTCATCCTTGAGAGGAATTCTAAGCACCCCTTCCAGGGGCGAGCCACCCCCACGGTCCTGGGGGAATGAGCCTCAGGGCTTCTTCGTGAAGAAGACAGTACGTAGGTCAGACTTCTTTAAACCGGATTGCGAAGTGTAGCACGCCGCACCCCAGTTTTACGAGGGGGTGCCCAGCTCATAACACTCTCTCTGTGCTTTACGCCTCGCAAGAGTCCGACCCAGTCGGGACTGGGTGGTGGACAATCCCGACTCTTGGCGCATGGCGGGAAAGGAATTTCCCAAAGGCTTGTTCATAAAATTTCGCCTCCCCAACCTAGTGGCGACGCCGTTAGGGCCGGACGGCAAGATGGGGGGGATCAAGAAGGAATGCATGATCCTTATTCTTGATTCCTGTGAAATTTAGCCACAGGTAACTCTTTGCGGAGAACCATCGCAGCCATAAAAACAGCCAATAGCACGGGCTGTCTGCTTTGTTGCATAAAGAGACAGGTCTGTGGCTCGGCGTAATTCCAGGAATGATGATGAAGAGCCCTGCCAATGCTCAAGTCTTTCAGCAGGTCAGCCTGGTGAGCCTGCAAAACCGCCATGGTGTGCAGTAGAGCACCAGCCTGACCTGCTGCCTGAAAGCTTTTCAGGCAGGATGATGTCCCAGGAGAGAGATAGCCACAAGCGTCTTTTTCTATCTGGGACATCATTATATAACCGTGTCTTCATATCAACAATATTTAAATAAATCAAAGTTGATGGCATGAAAAACATGGAATGAATAAAGTTATTCCATAAAAGAGTTAACTCGTCATGACGGTTGCCAAAAGAGAGAGAGAGAGAGAGAGACAGACACCTGTCGTATAACTTTTGAGCACTTGGGCAAAAATCCCGCTTCTGCGGCCAAATACGATCACATGCATTACTTTCCTGCAGTAACTCCTCCATACCCGCGGAAGCGAGAGTATGTCTTCCCTATCACAAGAAGTGGCGGAAAGAAGTGGATGGAAAACTTCCTGATTCGGCAAGGGTGCGAGAGAAAGGGGGAATTCTGTCTCATGTGCGCCTCCCAGATTACACTGTTTGACCCCAGGAATGCGCCACAACTCGTGATTCTCTTTAAGAATGCGAGCCGCGCGCGAATCACGAAGTGATTTATCATGCGGAGGTACGGATCTAACAACTCCACCATATCGGAGAGTTAATACTTTTAAATTTGCTTGCACACATCACACGCAATCAAAATACGGTCCTGAATACAAAAAGATCTGAGGAATGTTCTGGTTCACTCCTATTTATACCCTGCAGGTGCATTCATCAGTTGACGTCACCTGACCGAGGTTATATATGCCAAGATTTGGTGTGTTTGACACACATGCTTCACAACCGGCAACACAGAAAGATGTAAAAGCTTTTGAATTCCATCTTCAAGATGGCGCCGGTGAGGTCGGCTGCCGTCACGACTGCTCCGACCACCTTTTCTTTGTTTTTTTTCTTTAAGTTAGTTTACAGCGTTTTAAAACCAGCAAAATTACCACCATGGGGTACATTAGTTATGATAGAGACACTCTTGTTTCTATTGGTATACAATGTACTCACAATTCGACGTTTTTAACTCCGGATCCGAGCTGGCCGAGTGAGATCCTGAGGGACAACAAAGGACGCGACGCGAAGTGGCGGCCTCGAGGGAAACGAGCCGGCGTCAGGAACAGGCTGAGAGCCCGTGCACACCGCACACCTCTGCCTAGCATCCAGCTCGCCAACGTCCAGTCACTGGAAAACAAGCTCGATGACCTCAGGGCTAGGATAAAGTTCCAGAGAGACATTCGGGACTGCAATCTCCTCTGCTTCCCCGAGACATGGCTGAACCCAGCGGTGCCGGACCACGCCATCCAGCCGGCCGAGTTCTTCTCGGTTCACCGCATGGACAGGACGCGGGACTCGGGGAAGTCAAGGGGAGGCGGCGTGTGTTTAATGGTGAACAGCAGCTGGTGCAACAGCGCGAGCGTTGTTCCTCTCACACGCTCCTGCACACCAAATCTGGAACTACTGTCCATCATGTGTCGTCCTTTTTACCTTCCTCGGGAGTTTACATCGGTCATAATCAGCGCCGTTTATATTCCATCAACAAGCGGACACGGACACTGCCTTATGCGAGCTGCATGAGGCACTCACACAACAACAAACACAACACCGGGACGCAGCGCCGAACTTTTATCAGCACATCACCTGCCCCACCAGGGGCGAAAGGACACTGGACCACTGCTATACAATGGTCAAGGACGGCTACAAGGCACAATCTTGTCCACTGTTTGGTAAATCCGACCACGCCGCCATCTTCCTCATGCCAAAATACAAACAAAGGCTGAAACAGGAAGTTCCGGTTCAGAGGGAGGTCGCGTGCTGGACGGACCAATCGGTGGCCGTGTTACAGGATGCACTCGATGACGCAGACTGGGACATGTTCAGAAACAGCTCACCATCAGAAGCTCACCATCAGAAACAGATGGTGACGTCAGCGTGTTTACGGAAGCGGTTGGGGAATTCTTCGGGAAACTAGCGGACGATACCGTAGAAAAAAAGACTATTAAAACGTTTCCCAACCAGAAGCCGTGGGTGGATAAAACCATCCGCGACGCTCTGAGATCTCGCACCGCTGCCTACAACACGGGACTCGCGCCGGGGGACATGGAACCATATAAGGCTGCGTCATACAGCGTCCAGAAGGCGGTGAAAGAGGCGAAGCAGCGCTACGGGAGGAAACTAGAGTCACAACTCCAACAGAGAGACTCTAGGAGCCTGTGGCAGGGATTAAGGACAATAACGGATTATAAAGCACCAACATCCGGTATGACGAACGCGGACGTGACTCTGGCAGACGAGCTGAACACTTTCTATGCTCGCTTCGAGGCTGCAGCTAAAGACGCTAACGATGGTAATGCTAGCGGCGCTAACGGCTGCAGACAGGAAGTCACTGCCAGCACCGGAAGCGCGTTCATCATCTCAGAGCATGACGTGAGGAGAGCCTTCAAGAGAGTGAACACCAGGAAAGCAGCAGGCCCAGACGGCATCTCAGGCCGCATTCTCAGAGCCTGCGCAGACCAGCTAGCACCTGTGTTCACTGAGATATTCAACATCTCTTTATCTCAATCGGTGATCCCCACATGCTTCAAAGAGTCCATCATTGTTCCTGTCCCAAAGAAACCTCATCCTGCTTCCCTCAATGATTATCGCCCTGTAGCCCTCACCTCAGTAGTGATGAAGTGCTTTGAACGCCTGGTCAGAGACTTCATCATCTCTTCACTACCAGACACACTAGACCCACTACAGTTCGCTTATCGTACAAACCGTTCCACGGACGATGCAATCTCTCATCTCCTCCATACATCTCTCACTCACCTGGACACTCGGAGGGGGAATTATGTGAAAATGCTCTTCATCGACTACAGCTCTGCATTTAATACCATAATTCCCTCCACACTTACCACCAAGCTGGAGCACCTGGGACTCAGCTCATCAATGTGTCAGTGGATCTCCAATTTTCTGACTGGCAGACCACAGGCAGTAAGGATGGGCGGACATGTCTCAGCCTCCCTCACTCTCAGCACTGGAGCCCCCCAGGGTTGTGTTCTGAGCCCCCTGCTGTACTCTCTGTACACCCACGACTGCGTGGCCACTACCAGCTCCACCACCATCATCAAGTTTGCTGACGACACTGTTGTGGTGGGCCTGATCACGAACAACGATGAGACGGCCTACCTGGAGGAGGTTGGAAATCTGGAGAACTGGTGCCAGAGAAACAATCTCCTCCTGAACGTCAGTAAGACAAAGGAGCTGATAGTGGACTTTAGTAAAAAGCAGGTGAGGAACTACCAGACCCCCGTCATCAACAGGAGCCCAGTGGAGAGAGTGGACAGCTTCAGATACCTCAGTGTTCACATCACGCAGGACCTGGCATGGTCCTGTCACATCAACACCGTGGTGAACAAGGCCCGGCAGCGTCTCTACCACCTCAGACGCTTGAGAGACTTTAGACTGCCCTCCAAGGTGCTCAGGAATTTCTACTCCTGTACCATAGAGAGCATCCTGACAGGAAATATCACGACATGGTTCGGGAACAGCACCATGCAGGACAGACGAGCTCTACAGAGGGTGGTGCGATCAGCTGAGCGCATCATCCGCATCAAGCTCCCTGACCTGCACTCAATCTACAGCAAGCGGTGCTTGACCAAGGCCAGGAAGATCGTGAAGGACCTCAGCCACCCCAATAACGGACTGTTTACTCTGTTGCGGTCTGGGAAGCGATTCCGCTCCTTGAAGGCCAACACAGAGAGACTGAGGAGGAGCTTCTTCCCGCAGGCGATAAGGTCTCTCAACCACAACCACACCACTATGCAAAACTAACAATCTTTTCATCTTTTTCATAATTGATCAAATCTATCAATCTTTTTACATCCATGAACACTATGGACAATTACATGCTCACCTTCCTTCATATATACACCACATGTCGTACGTTTACATCCTGGACCATTGCACAAAGACACTTTAATAACTTTGCACACCTACCTTCACAACTACACTACATTTTACAGTTTTACGTTTACATCCTGGACCAGTGCACAAAGACACTTTAATAACCTCTGCACAAAGTCACTTTGTTCTATGCATATTTGCACACACAGCACAGTATATTTCAATTTGTACAGTAAATTTCTATTTTTGCACATCATATTTCTATTTTTATTTTTATTTCTATTTTTCCTAGCACATTTCTATTTTTATTTTTAGTTCTATTTTTCCTAGTTTAATTTAATTTTTTATTTTAATTTCTATCGTATTTCTTTTATTCATATTTATTTCTTATTTGTAAACTTTAATTCTCTCCTAGGGTCAATGGCAGTCGTATAATGCATTTCACTACTTTTCGTACTGTGTATGTTTGTGTGTGTGACAAATAAAATTTGAATTTGAATTTGAAAGGGAACTTGAAATCTTGAATATTTTCTCTCTGGCACTCCTGGGTGCAAATACCACGTTGGGGATTGTGAACTTTTAGCGGTTAAACTCGCCTTGGAGAAATGGAGACACTGGATGGAGGGAGCTGAATACCCATTTTTCATATGGAAGACAACAGAAGCCTTGAATATCTTTCGTTGGCTGTGGTGAGACTTAATTCACATCAAGCACATTAGTCCCTAATTTTCTCCAGATTCAATTTCACTTTGTCGTACCACCCAGGCTCCAACACATTGAACCTGATGCCCTTTCTCGAAATTCTCCACCCCTCTGGACATGTCTACTTCAGAGACCATTCTACCACCCCACTGTCTTGTGGCCACCGCTCAACTGTAAGTGGAGAACCAGATCTTACAATCACTTGAACATGAGCCAGGTCCTAGTAACAAATCCTCCAGACTGCTCTGCATCCCGGCCGTTATCCATCCTCTAGTACTAGATTGGGGCCACAATTTAAAGTTAGCGTGCCATCTAGAATCTTATTTGGGACTTAAACTTATTTGGATTTCTAGATGTTGTTTCTTGACCACCAAAGTAGATCATGGACCTTGTTTGTCTTCCCAAGTTTAAGTCTTTCATGTTTCACAACTACAATGTATTTCCGTGAGTTTGCTCATCATGGATTGTGCTTGGATTGTGACATAACTGATTACAGTTTAAAGTCAAATGGCTTTGTGTGCCATTGAGAAGATGATTAGTTTTACGATTTAGTTTACAAGTCTTTTTTAAAAGGGGACTGATCTTTTTCCAAATTAGTGATGCTGTTTTTTTTTTCTGACATTTTGGTGCTGAGTACAGTAAATACAGATGGATAAAACACAAACTGTGTCTGTCTTCATTTCATCTGCAAAGCAACAAAATTTTTTTTTGTAATTTTTTGATATATCGAAAGAATTCCACTAAGCATGTTTTTGCCTCATGCTCTTTTGTCTTGTCATTTGTTTTTTGTTTTGAAAGCTCTGTCACTAAAACAAATTCCTTGTATGTGCAAGTGTACTTGGCAATAAAACTCTTTCTGATTCTGATGTACAAATGTGGATACAAAAAACAGAGACATTAAAATTTAGGATGATTAAACCATTTTATACACAATTTACTGTAAATTCTTCTTCCACAATAAGTTTATCAACTATCCCTTAATATCTTGTAGAGTCTATTTAACTTTATCTTATTACAATGAGTTATGTAGTACTGAAGTTCAGTCAGATACACATTACATTTCATTAAAATTACAATTAGTTAAAAAATTAGTTTTTTTATGTTATATAGTTGTAACCTGTGAAACAGTAATTGCCAACTTGCAAAATTATAAATGAACTATGATTTTTGGAAAGTGGAGTAAAATTTTACTTGTGACACACACGACTGGTTACTGCCACTTAAACAGAACCTATCTGACAAAGTGACACATCATAAAAGATCTAAAATGCAACATGATCTAAAGAAATAGAGGAACAGACAAGAAACAAAGGGTTACAAAGCCATCAATAAAACTTAGTTGTTCATTTGTGGATAATGAATTTTACCATGGTTTTCTGAATTTTCAAAGCCTTATAGATAGCATCATAACCCTTTTCAGACTGATACATGTAAATTACTTTGTTTCTTATCTATGTTTTAGATCATGCCATTATATGAGATCGTTATGCATTCTTCACTTTGTCAGATAAATTTTAAATGTGGCAAATGAAATTTAACTTTCATTAAGTTTCTTTTTCACTTTAGGGCAGTTTGGTTTGGGCATTTTTTTCCCCTTAATAAAAATTATTATTTAATTAAATTAAATTTTATTTGTATAGCGCTTTTAACAATTGTCATTGTCGCAAAGCAGCTTTTTACGATCTAAAGAATTGTTAAAGTTTGTATGAAATGTGAATTTGTAATAATCAAAATGATGAGATTGTCCCCGATGAGCAAGCCGAGGGACAGTGGTAAGAAAAAACTCCCTACTGAGATGGCAGTAGGAAGAAACCTTGAGAAGAACCAGACTCAACAGGGAACCCATCCTCATTTGGTTGAAAACAGAAAGCAGGGCTTGTGCTGCAGTCATACTGTGTTTTAGGAGGCTAGGAGTTCAGTAAAGATGTGTTTAAATTAATATTAAGTCTAATATAGGCATTTCACTGCATATCGTACTGTGTATGACTGTGTATGTAACAAATAAAATTTGAATTTGAATTTAAGTCTAGTTATTGGAGGCTCAGGTAGACTGTAGTCATGAGTCCTCTGAGAACAGCTGTCAGCATAATTTTTGTGGCAAAGTGGAACTGTCCGTAGTCACCACACGCATTCCTGACAGACCAGACGGGGCTTCCATGCAACGAGATCTACAACCAGAAACGGGACACAAGGACAAGTCAGTTATAATAAACATTTTTAAAAATGCAGTTATAATAAACATTTAAAAAAATGCATTTTGTATTTTATCTATGTGCAATATTAAAATCGATGTTTTAAATCATTTAGGTGTGACAAACATGCAAAAAAAAAAATCAGGGAGGAAGCAAATACTTTTTCACAGCACCGTAGCTCATGCAAGATTAACCAACAAAAATAAAACAGAAGAAATTGGATAAATTTGTATAACCTCTTTGTCATGTTTCTTAGGTCGGCGTGAGTGTTTTGGTGGCATAACTGCAGAGGCGAGCTGGCGGTTCAATAAAGACTTTTATTTAATTCAAACACAAACACAAAAGTAAAGCTCTTTCTTTTGAGCACTTATGAAGCTTTACTGTAACAGCTTTTAAAACCACAACCAACATAACAAACCACAATAATAAGAACAAAAGCTAGACGCCTGACTGAGCTTCAGTCAGGCTATTTATAATAAACTTAATTACTTCCCTTGGTTCAGGTAAATGCCTACGTCACCTGATCGAGGTGCAACCTGGGACATGCAGTTCCCACTTAAACAAAACAAACAAACTACAAACACACATAGTCTTTGGGCGCATTGGCGCCCTCTAGGGGTTAACCCTTACACTCTTATTTAATTTTAAATATGTGGGGTTTGTATTTATTACAACAGAACTAAGTATTCCTTTGTAATTTTAACATTACAACAGTGTCAATAAAAGATTAACTGAAAGCAAATAATTTAAGAGCTTGCAGAAGAAATGTATATTCTATAGTGTCAAATGACTTATAGAAAATGAGTAATACAGTAGGAGAAGATCATCAGATTGTACATCGGGATAATCTAAAAGGTCAAGCACCATTCTTATGTTATTAGTTATACAGTATGTCATTTTAAAGGAATCCTGGTTGCATCCTTTATATCGCCTACTAAAAAAGATGTTGGAACAACTTAATTGATTTTTTTAAATCAATTAAGGCAATGAAGCTTTGAAGGTTTGCATGCCTTCCTTTTTTTTTTCTTAATTAAAGGCCACTGTTTGTTCCTGCTGTCTCTACAATAAGGGCTCCATGATGCAGAAGTTATTTTCAAGTAAGAACTTACAGGACATTTCCTGGCATCAAGCCAAACTTCAAACTTCTTATCAATCACTATTTGATGTGCTGTGGTAGTGCAATTGTGGTTTTGTGTGGCGGTAGTAATTTATTTATTTATTTTGCCTAAATTGAATAACTGTCTAGAACACATGTACCTCTCAGCTCCAATCACACCCCGCACTGCATCATGTTCCCTCTCTTCCTCAGTCACTGGCAATCTTTATGTGATGACTAAACACCAACCCCTCTTAAACATGCTCCCTCCCCCCCCAAAGAAAACAGTGTTTGACTAATGGTACTTAGTGACCTAGTAACTCAGTTAAAGCATCTATCCAATAAAGAAAAGTTTACAGCACTTTTGTAAGTCACTCTGGAGAAGAGCATCTGATAAATGCCAAAATGTAAATGTTTGACGGTAAATACAATTGCCAGACTTTGTAGTTCACTGGAAAATTTCCACCATCTGGTGGGTAAAACTTAAAGTACATCACCAGACATTGGGCGTGACTTGTCACGTAAAATGAAACCTTTGTCACGTAAAATGAAACTGAACTGATCTTTTACACATAAGCAAAGCACAGAGAAAAAGCAAGAGACCGCAGGACAAGAGAAATAAACTTGGTAAGCAGTGCTACCGATGGGACTATTGGCTGTTTTTTAATATGTTTTTCACTGGATTTCTGTTCAGTTAAAGTTCAGCTAAAACACACAGGGCTTTGATCTTAAAGAACAGGACTTCAGCTCACATTAAACCCCTGAAAGTTCTACTCTGTTACTGAAAATAATTTCAGAAAGAGAGATTTATAACAGTGTTTACCAAATATTTGACATGCACAATATAAAAAAAAGAATATTATAAAGTGATTTAATATTTTCGCGTGAGCAGTGAGACTACTTCCTGTTTCTAACAGTAACTGCCGTTTTTTGTCATTTACTAACTGCTCAAAATGTACTTGGGTTTGTCACAGTTCAAGTGCTTCCTACGTGTTTATTTACACGCACCTTAAACAATAGATTTTAAAAAGAGGAGATGTGGAGGATAGTATGGTTATACTAAACAACCTAAATTATTATTTATTAAGATTTACTGTAAATATTTTAATTTTAATTTCAATAGACCATTTAATGTAACAGCGAAAAGGAAAAAAAAAAAAAAGAAAATAATCTACTTTCGGCTGGTAAGAGTAAGTCTGCTTTTCTTCATATACACTGTTATTAATTGTTTTCCTAAAACAGCACAACACCAAGTGTTTTATTTCCTGTTTAAATACCTAAAAATGGATAAAGTGTGTAAAACCTGTAATGTGTGAAATTTTATGCAGTCTAAATCCACTCTCATCATCTTGTCTCCTGTGTCAGTCATGGCTTCCTCCAGCAGTGTCCTGTGTGAAGATCAGCTCCAGTGCTCCATCTGTCTGGATGTGTTCACTGATCCAGTCTCTACTCCATGTGGACACAACTACTGTATGATCTGTCTCAAAGAGTTCTGGGACAGCAGTTTACACTCGCATTGTCCAGTGTGTAAGGAGGAAATCCCTAAATGTCCTAAACTACGTGTGAATACGTTCATCTCAGAACTGGCTGCTTCATTTAAGAAGTCCGTTCAAGTGAAATCCAGCAGCGCTGCAGATCAGCAACCTTCCAAGAATAAGAGGGTTCTGTGTGTCTACTGCATTGAGGAGGCTGAAAAGTCCTGTCTGCACTGTGGAGTTTCTTTCTGCAACATTCATCTTGTACCTCATAAAACTACAGCAAAACTCATGAAACACAAACTGATGGATCCTGTGGAGAACCTGGTGGATTACATCTGCCAGAAACATGAGAGACCCCTGGAGCTGTTCTGTAGAGACGACCAGACGTTTGTGTGTCAGTTTTGTATTGAGGGAGACCACAGAACTCACAACACTGTTCCTATGAAGGAGTTTAGGAAGATAAAGGTAAGAGAAATTATTATTGAGTGATTATGTTTGCGAATTAGAAACATTAGCGTCAGAAACATAGCCTGACTTCTATATTTTTCTTTGGCTAAAATGAAAAAGACACAAGAAGAAGTTCGGGAGATGATCCAGAAGCATCTGAACAAGATTAAGGAAATTAAGCATTCCGTAGAAGTTAATAATGTGAGTCCCCTCACTATCCTCCAAAATTACTATTCACTTATATTTTTATAAAAAGCAAGACACAGTCTGAAAACTACAATAAATCATAAAATAATTTAGCCCAGTTTGTCTTCTGTTAGAAAAACACAGAGAAGGAGAAAGCAGATGTTGTGGAGATCTTCAGTGCTCTGATGCGCTGCTTTGAGAGAAGCCAGGCTGAGCTGCTTAAGGTGATGGAGGAGAAGCAGAAAGCAGCAGAGAGGCAGGCTGAAGAGTTCATTAAAGATTTGGAGCAGGAAATCACTGAGCTAAAGAGGAGAAACACTGAGCTGGAGCAGCTCTCACACACTGAGGATCACCTCCACCTCCTACAGGTCAGAGTCCCTCTGTTTCTCAATAGCAATGCAGCACATGACAGGACAGCAGTCCCCATGCTGAGGGATTTCTCCTCTCTCCTGCTGTACTGTAGATTTACCCATCACTGTGCAGCCCTCCACACACCCAGGACTGGACTGATGTCACTATTAACTCTCGTCTGAGTGTGGGGCCTTTGGTGAGAATAAAACTTCACAAAACATTTAATAAGGAAATGGAGAAGCTGATTGAAATTGGTAAGTTTTATTAATAAATACATGCTTTTTCATAAATAATATAATATATTTATATTTAAAATTATATAATTATTATTTATGTATAAATAATAAAGACATTTAAAATAATATGATCTTTCAATTAAAAAGAGTAAAAAGGTCAAACCTCCTTTCATACCAATATAATAAAACAATAGCATTTTCTTCCCTTTAGTTTCCCTGCTGAATACCATTAGTAAGATCATCACTTCATGCCTGTGAAAATGACTTTTAGTTGCCCATTCTAACCTTGTTTAAGTGTTGATTAAATGGATGCTGAGATTAGTTAATCCTGGCACTGAGCTAACTTAGTTTACATACAGTAACCTACCCTGTTTTGCTGTCAATTGCTTCTTGACATACTGTACAGGCAGGTGAATAATTGAGTGAAAAGCAAGAACATAGAATAGAACAAATACTGATTTTACTATAGGCTAAAGTTAAAGCTACCATAGCAAAATTAAATTGAATCCTCTATCCATTATTGGTAAACAAGAAACCCAATCCATTCAATAAGACCAAACATCAGTCTGTCTTAAAAAAAAATTCATTCAAATAAATGAAAATTAACTCAGTATACATTTCAAGAAAATATCTGTCTCAGTTTCAGAAATAGGCATTCTGGTTTATATATATACACTGTATATATCAGTGGCGGCTGCTCTAAGACTACAAGGGAAGCTCCGCTTTCTCTACTATGTCAGAAAATTAATGCTCATATATGCACTGTCGTATTCATATTGGTTTTAATACAAGTGCGCTAAAATGCATTCAACTTCATGACTAGCTCGTTCAGAATCAGGTATTTATTGTAGATTGTTTGATTTTCCTGTCATATATATTTCCATTCAGCACAGCGCGTTAAACCCTCCTGAAGCCCAGCTTCACTGGAGCTCCATGGGCACAGAGGAGCTTTTTTCACTGCAGAAAAACTGGACGGTAATTGGATAAATGCATGAAAATCGTCACTTCCAGGGAAGCTCAGCTTCTCTGGGAGTGAATGGAGCAGTGGGCGGGTCACGCTGGGCTGCTGCATGATGATTGGAGGAGCTGTTTAAAGGGCTGAACCCCTTTTTTGATTGACAGCATGTCTTAAGTATACATCAGCGCTAAATAGATTCGAGTTTAGTCCCATGTGGATTTGCAGGTGAAGTGGTACAACAAACTGCTACACTCTGTATTGTTTGCTGGTGATATAAACCATAATGGCAGACGCAGACGGTGCTAATGGTGTGTTCACCTGCTTTGCTTACGAGGAGAGAGAAATATGAGCTTTCCCAGCCGCCAGTGGTATATATATATATATATATATATATAGAGAGAGAGAGAGAGAGAGAGAGAGAGAAAGAGAGACTTTATTGTATCAGTGCTTTTTCAAGAAATAATTTTTATTTTCCAAACAGAAATCAAGACAAGTCAACAATATGCAGGTTAGTGAGCTCTTAATGATCATTTAAACATTACCACAAAGTGTAAATTAACAATTATATACCAGTAAGCTGGTTACAGGATCCCTGGAACCCAAGCTCCCATTTATGCCTAAGGGGAGCAAAGGCTAGCCTGTGTTATTTTTCTGTAGCACAGAAAAACCAATGCAGCATCACAAAAAAACAAAAAAAAAAATAAAAACAATGCTGTCTGTGAATAAAAGGCATCAGAACACCCACTACACCATAGCTCGCTGTGCACGAAGCCCAGAAGGCAAAAGGGCCTAGCCACCAAACTCCCCAGAATACAGGCAACACAAGGGAATAAAATATTGGCCATAATGTTTATTATGTTAATGTTCATATTGATGGAATTAAAAAAAAAATGGGATGTTGATTTGCCACCGTGATCCTTCTCTTTAATTTCCCACATTGTCTAATTAGCGCTCAACCGCACACAAAGTTTTTCAGGGTACAACGGCAGAAGTAATAAATATAAATGCATTGAGGAAAAACAGCAAGAACTCTGACACTGACTAACCATTTTAGTAATTAATTGTGATGCTAACATCCCTGCAGCTGTGGATGTGCCTATATGTTTCATATGAATTATATCATATGAATTACATTATCTGAAATTAGTTTTCCATTAATTTATGTAAAAGCAGACATTTTGCTTTGTATAAGTATACATTTTTTACATCTGTGAGGCGAGTATACAGTACACAGAGTTCCGGGTCATTTTCTGACCGCGCTCAAGTTCACCGTCAGTTTTGTCCCAGTTATAATTTAAGGTTATAAAACAATAGTTGGGGTCAAAACAAAAATCATAAACATACTTTGAGTGTCTTTTCTCTTTGCCTGTGTGTCTCCTTACCTGAACAAACAAAATAAACAAAGAAAGACAGACATGTTCAGACATGTAACGCTTGCATAAGACAAATTTAGTTTCGCGTTGGTGACTTGCAGAGTCACATCTCCTGTTTGCAGCAGTCAGACATAAGAAGAAGATTTACAGTGAGCCAAGCTCTCGATCATATCTTTTTTGAAAATTAGGCCGAGGACACAGAACAGCATAGTGATACAGATGAGCAGGGTTCCGAGGAGAAAGACATTGTAGAGTATCTACCAGAAGGCACAGACACATCTGATGAGTCTGATGAGGAGGACACAGATGCTAAAGCTGCACTCACTCCTGCTGAAACGCTTAAATCCAAAGGTGGTAACATCTGTTGAAGTTCAGTATCTCCTGACTAACATGGCAGGGCAGCTGCTGCAAATGTCATTAAAATGACCCCTGGAATCACAAGGTTTGCTGTGATGAGAGTAAGTGACATCAAGACATGTTTTGATCTGTTTATGCCATTGTCACTAAAGAAAGTCATGATTGCTATGACAAACCTTAAAGGAAAAAAGGTCCATGGCATTGGCATCGACATTGATGAGGAATACCTGGATGCTTATATTGGTGTTCTTCTTCTTCCTGGTGTTTACAAATCCAGCAATGAGGCCACCGATAGTCTCCGGGATGCATTGACAGGCAGAATTTTTGACCGGGCAACAATGCCACTTCAGTCATTTTGAATGATATCAAGAGTCCTTCGATTTCAAGTTCAAGTTCAAGTTCAAGTGGGCTTTATTGTCATTACAACCATATACAGTTAGTACACAGTGAAACGAAACAACGTTCCTCCAGGACCAAGGTGCTACATGCAACATAAACTTACAACATAAATTAACAGAGACACTAAACTAGCTAACCAAGAGGCCTAGTTAACTGGCTAGCAGAGACAGGACAGAGAGATCTAACATAAATTACAACATAAATTAACAAAAACTAACTAGCTAAGTAACATTTTTACAGACAACATAAAGTGCACGTGCAAATGTGCAAACAAGAGCAACAACAAAGTGACAGTGCGCAACCACGACATAACAGAACATAAAATATGGTGTTGAGGTAGTGGGTAAACAAACATTCCTTAAAACAGCAGCAAGATTTGAGGAATTAGTGCAAAAATGTAGTCCAGTAATGATCATTGTGCAAAAAGATTGTTAAAAACAGTGAAGCATTTACAGGTTGGTGTGTACGATAATTTGGTGGTGTAGGTCAGTGTGTCTGCACTTGTGTTGATTAGTCAGTCCAGTCTCAATATTTTGAGGTAGTTGAGTTAAGCTGTGTGATAATGTTTGTGTTTGTGTGTGTGTGAGTGTGTTTGTGTTTATCAGTCCAGTCCCTTTTTGTTGAGGAGACGGATGGCTTGTGGAAAAAAGCTGTTGCACAGTCTGGATGTGTGTGCCCGAATGCTTCGGTACCTTTTTCCAGATGGCAGGAGTGTAAAGTGTGTGTGAGAGGGGTGTGTCCGATCAGCCACAATGCTGGTGGCTTTGCGGATGCAGCGTGTGGTGTAGATGTCTTCAATAGAGGGGAGAGAGGCCCCGATGATCTTCTCCGCTGTCCTCACTATCCGTTGTAGGGTTTTGCGATCCGATATGGCACAATTCCCAAACCAGACAGTGATGCAGCCGCTCAGGATGCTCTCGATAGTTCCTCTATAGAAGGTGGTCAGGATCGGTGGTGGAAGCTGGGCCTTCCTCAGTCTTCTCAGAAAGAAGAGACGCTGTTGGGCTTTCTTCTGCAGGGAGCTGGTGTTGAGGGACCAGCTGAGGTCCTTCTCTAGGTGGACACCCAGGAATTTGGTGCTTTCGACGATTCCCACAGAGGAGCCATTGATGCTCAGCGGAGAATGGTCGCCTCGTGTCCTCCTAAAGTCAACAACCATCTCCTTTGTCTTGTCAACATTTAGAGACAGGTTGTTGTCTTTACACCAGTCTGTTAGCCTCTGCACTTCCTCTCTGTACGCTGACTCGTCGTTCTTGCTAATGAGACCCACCACGGTCGTGTCATCAGCGAACTTAATGATGTGGTTCGAACTGTGTGTTGCTACACAGTCGTGAGTCAGCAGTGTGAACAGCAGGGGACTGAGCACACAGCCTTGTGGGGCCCCAGTGCTCAGTGTGGTGGTGCTGGAGGTGCAGTTCCCGATCCGTACTGACTGAGGCCTACCGGTCAGAAAGTCCAGGATCCAGTTGCAGAGGGAGGTGTTCAGGCCCAACAGGTTCAGCTTCCCAATTAGTTGTTGGGGGATGATAGTGTTGAAACAGGGAAACTAGAAAAAAATATGACAAGCTTGCTACCATTAGGGATGTCAGAGAAAGGTGGGTGCAGCTCTTTTCACTGATGTTCAACCCTGGGCCAGAGGTTACACTAGATGAACATTTTGTCCCTTTCCGTGGAAAATGTCCTTTTCGGCAGTACATGCCTAGTAAGCCAGGGAAATACGGCATAGAAATTTGGGCAGCCTGTGATGCAAAAACCAGCTATGCATGAAATCTGCAGATTTACACAGGCAAACATGCAAGTGGCATTCCTGAGAAAAATCAAGGAAAACGTGTAGTCCTTGATATGACTTTTGGACTGTGTGGTCACAATAAAAAAATTTTTACCAGCGATGAACTTGGACAAGAACTTCTCAGGTGGAAACTTACCATGGTGGGCACAGTAAAAAAAAAATAAAAAAAAAACCTGAGCTGCCTGCTAAAATTTTGCAGGTGAAGTGCAGGGCTCCACTTTCTTTAAAATTTGCTTTTGCAGACACCACCACGGTTGTTTCATATTGTCCAAAAAAACACCGGAGTGTTATACTTATGTCCAGCATCCTCTTCGGCCAGCACTGCCTCAACATCAACCTACACAGCCACAGCCACAACCCCACTGAGGCCACCTGATTCTGAACAGAAAGAGGTGTCAGGTCTGCCCTGCAATAAAGAAATACATTTTCAAAGGACACATCAAAAGTGTCAAGTCCACAATTTTGAGATTTACTTGTTTAGCTTTCCATTTTTTTTCAAGTTATTTTTTGAAAATACTTTTTTGTGTTTTTCTTTGAAATAAATAGATATAGGTCACCTCTGACAATGTTACTATAGTAATTAATATTATAATAATAAAAAAAAAAAAATATATATATATATATATATATATATATATATATATATATATATATATATATATATATATATAACAAATTTATTTAAAAGATGTGTTCTAATACCCCTCAGTAGTAGTCAGGTAACATAACCTTTTATTTATTTAAATAATTCTCTTGGGGTTCATTTATTTTTATTTTTATTTTTTGAAAACGAGAGGTATGCTGTTAAAGTAAAAGCTCTAAAGGCTTTTTTCTATAAATTTGATGCAAATAAGAAACACCTATATTTTATTTAAATTCTAAATTTGTACTGTAATTTAAGTACTGTGATTATGAATTAATTTAATGTTTTATCTGCTACCACATAAGCTGCAGCTCATTAATCCTTAAGAGATGGATTAAAGTCCATAGTCTAAAGTTATAGCCGCACCACCAAAAACACACCCCAACAACATTCAAATTTGTCCGTTTGCAGCATTTAGCAGTCATTTCTGAATTGCGAATTCTGAATTCTGAAAATGCGACTGATTATGATTTATTATTATTATTATTATTATTATTATTAATAATAATAATAATAATAATAATAATAATAATAATAATAATATTAAAATAGTTTACATATTTCCTATATTCTCTGGTTATATCTTAATATAAACACTTAGACATACATATGGATAGTCAATACAATCTTATAAAAAATATATAATCTATGTATTTTTTCATTATCTTTTTCAATGATGAAGCTGATGTATGCTCTGTTTCTGTTTCTCAGTAAATGTGACTCTGGATCCTAAAACAGTGAATCCTATGCTGTTCCTGTCCAATGATAGGAAACAAGTGAGATATAGAGGCATACGACAGAATCTCCCAGATAACCCAAAAAGGTTCGACTGGCGTTATGCTGTGCTGGGAAAAGACGGATTTTCTTCAGGGAGAATTTACTATGAGGTGGTGGTTAAAGGGAAGGTTGAGTGGCACGTAGGAGTGATTAGAGAGTCCATTAACAGAAAAGGGAAATTTACAGTAAGTCCAAAAAATGGATTCTGGACTATTTATATGGAAAATAAGAATAAATATAAAGCTCTCGAACCATCTCCTGTGACTCTTACTTTAAAACAGGCTCCTCAGAAGGTGGGGGTGTTTGTGGATTATGAAGAGGGTCTGATCTCCTTCTATGATGTTGATGCAAAGTCTAATATTTACTCTTTCTCTGGTCAGACTTTCACTGAGAAACTTTATCCAATATTTAACCCCTGTGATAATGAGAAAGGTAACAACTCGGCACCACTCATCATCTGTTCTTTTCATTAGATCTAATTTAAAAGGATACGTTTTATTTTCTTTATATCTCATTACCATAATCTGAGATCTATCCATGCTTTTGGCAACATGCTTTATCTCAATACGTATTATGTACATTATTAGTAACTATAAATACTGTACATTTGCTTAAATAGGCTATTTTTGAAAGTGCTATATTGCAGACCATTAATACTTTCTTAAATGTTTTCATTATTGTGCTATCTATAAGATGTACGCAGCAGTACCTCGGCATACGAACTATGCAATGTTTAGCTTAAGATTTTGCATGAACTTAGCATGCAACGCATTTTCGGCATATGAGCAACCAAATTAAGTGGCAGTATGCCAGTAGCTGTTTAAAACTCGTTTAAGTCAGTGTAAAGACAAATAAAGCATTTCAACATATATTTTCGATTATTTTGCATTTTATGCAAGATTTAGTGAAGACTTAGCACCATGGTCCCAATAATCAAGAATGGTAGCAGGAAGAAAAGGGAGTCACATTCAGTTTTTTTTTTTTTATATACTGTAAGCTGCCAGTGCTCTTATCAATTAAGGTTAAGTGAGGTTTAATGTTTATTTACTTCATATTTTATTTCAAAAGAACTGAATATCTGCATTTACAATATTTCCTATGGGAAAATGTGTTTCGAGATAAGATTTTTTTTCCTTAGGAACTCACTTCTGGAATATGCTAAAGTATCGCTGTATATTAAGTATTGTATAAAAAGGATAAATGATGTTCAGCAGAGAAAAAAAATTAAGAATGATATATTTTTTTTACCATAATTGTAAGCTTTTAGTATTGAAATTCATGTTTGGGCTAATGTTATAGAAAATATTTCCTTAAGAAGATCAATAAAATTTAGGGACACAGTTAACTGCACAATAATATGTTTATTCTTGTCACAGCTAGGGAAAGAATTCCAATGAACAAAGAGCTACATGTGATAATTCTGTGCAATGAAATATGTAATCATTCTGTAGGTGTTTAAAAGTATACAATGTTATGCTTATTGGTAAAATAACAATAAAATGAAAATGAATTTCCATAGAATTATTATAATTGATTATCTGATTAGATTATTATCAGGAAAGGAAATACATACTGTATATGGTGAAGATATAATATACCACATACAGTAGGCTGTAAGAATTATTTTCCACATTATGTGTCTTAAATCAGTCTTTGTAGACCCTGAATCAGGCCTACAGTACAAATCTTTTTTAGGTTTCCTCCTCCCTTGTGTGTGGGAGGGCAACTATTTAGTGTTAATGAAGAGGCGTTAAGGAGAGGGAGAAAGAAAGAGGATTACAGTTGGTCAGAAGGGAGGGGAGAAAATCTCCAAGAACATTGAGGAGTGTTGAAAAAATCTCCCAGGTAACCAAAAGTATGGCATGCTGTGCTGGGAAAGGACGGATTTTCCTCAGGGAGATTTGACTATAAGGTGGAGGTTTGACTATAAGGTGGAGGTTTGACTATAAGGTGGAGGTTTGACTATAAGGTGGAGGTTCCAGGAAAGCTTGAGTGGTACTTAGGAGTGATCAAAGATTCCAGGTAAGGGAAGAAGAAAATGAACACAGAAAATGAGACTGAATATAAAGCTGGTGAACTGCCCCCTCTTTCCTCTAAAGGTGAGGGTGTTTGTGGATTATGTATATCTCGTTACATGAAATAATATACATTATACAATAGTCTCCAAAATGTTTGCCATATTAAAGGTCATAAATACATGGTCCGAAATATAATATAACATGCATTGACTTTGAATTGAGTAATTTACAAACACAGGGTAACACAGCCGCGGAAAAAATTCCAATGACCATGTGATAAATAACAATAAAATTAACATCATAGAATTACCATACAATGATCACATAGGTAACAGTAAAGGACATACTGTATACACACAGTAAACATCTAATAGACCACCAAGGAGGATTCCTTTTTACAAACTTAGTCTATCCATAACACAAGAACACATGGCTGTAACTATACGTCTGGTGTCTTAAATCAGGCCCAACAGAGTAAACTTCTTTATCTGCCCTAAATAAGGCCTATATTTTTCTTTTGCCTTAAGTATAATATTGCTTGAATACAACAGCCCCACAAAGACACTTTATTATCAAAGATTATGATTTGTTTGTAATTCAACCACTTATTTATATCCTTATGTGACTGGCAGAACTAAGCATGACTGGCAGAGCTGGTGGCCCTCTTTAGAATATTAACTATGTTACCTTCTGGGTTCTGAGGTTAAATTCCAAATAACATTAAATGGAAAGCTAGTGTAATACTTCGTACAATCCCTTGTCCCACACACCAAGTGGTGCTCCTGATCAGGGTATGGAGAGTGATTTGGGATTCAGCAATATGTTAGAATGTAGTCAGCTCAGCAGCTGTGAATAAAAGAAAATGGATGGCTCAGGAGTGATTGGGAAGGACATAATGTTTTTCGGAGATAAAATTAGTCCTCTTGCACTAATTAAAGTTAGTGTAGGTGTTATCTGAAAAATTGTGAGTGAAAGAGTTCTTACCTCGAGCTCTGTAACATTTGAACAGCAGAATGATGGTGACCAGCAGATACGGAGATGCCGTCACTACACTACTGATCAGCATGAGCACTGAGAATGGAGCTTCTACACCTGATGAGCCTTCTATACATAATGGACCTGACCCTGAATAAAATAATTTTTTTCTTCATTTTGAATTGTTTATGTACACAAACACAATAATGTACATGTTCTTACATATACTAAACAATATAGCTTACATAATGTAAAAACCCTGAGTTCAACACATTAATTCTCAGCTGTATTTAAATTAAAATTTAAACAATTTCTCACCCCTGACTGCTACCCAGCTTTTCGCAGACTCTCCTCTCTCCGGGTGTTTACAGGAGTAGAAACCCTCATCTGACTTTAAGACCCTAGGGATGATCATCTCTCCTGTCGTCTGTGTTCGGACAACTGATCCATCTTTATGGAAATCAGCTCGGAGGTTTAAGGACTTTGTGTTGCGATATAAACATCGTAGAGTCAGAGGATGTCCCTTAGAGACAGGATGGACAGGACTCTCCAGGATCACATCACCATCTACAACACAGAAAAGTACAACAACGCCAAGGGAATTCCCGCATGTCATTGTGATAGCCACATTATCACGATACCTCTATTGGTGGTGAAGAAGCATGCAATGTTCTGCATTCTGTTGTTAAGTCCAAATGCCCTTTATTATCTCTGGAGATTTTACTAATGCCCCTTCATCCTTCACTCTGCCTATGTATGTTTTCGTACTCCTCTCCCCTCTGTACCTGTGTACAAACCGCTTGTGTTCAGGCAACTGGCTGTCTCCAGCATAGTGAGGACATGCACGGTTATAAAAGATTCTTTTGATACAGGTTTGTAGAAATAACTTTGTAATTCACACGTGGATAATATTGACAATATAACAGACTGTATAACGGATTGTATTGTCTTCTTTGTGTAGAGAAAACTGTTCCCACCAGGACAGTATGATGTTTTCCCTACAACAAGCCATGAATTAACCCTAATATAAAGACTCTCCTTAAAGAAGGTTTTTAAATCAGAATACATAAAGAAGATGAAAACTGTACAGAGAGAACTACAAGAAGAAGATAAAGGATCAACTGCAGCAGAACAATGTCATCAATGTGTGGAAGGGGCTCAAAAGCATTACTGGTCATTAGAAGCCCAGCTCTCAGGCTGAGTGTTACCAGAAATAGGTGAATGATCTGAACCTATTCTTTAAGAGATTTGATCAACTAACCAACTCTGCTGCCACCCCTCTTCTCTGCTTCCATAGCAAGCTTCACCTCTCTCTAAACTGATTTCAGCTCACAGTCTACCCAACACTCATATAACCTTTCATCCCTCCCAATTCCCTGCAGCTGCCACTCCAACCACTACTTACAGAAGCTCAGGGAGGGGGTATGGAATTGGAGTGGAAGATGCCGGCATCTTCCTCCTAAATATTGCTTTTTCTCACCTGGAAAAGGCTTGGAGCACAGTGAGAGTTGTGTTTTGTTACAGATCCGGCATGTCCGTGACAGTTTGCTGGTTCTCTAGTGCTTTTAATACCATCCAACTTTTGAGGGGTCATCTACCCACCTACAGTAATTACTGGATTACCTCACGAACTGGCCACAGTATGTGAGGACACAAGACTGTGAGTCTGACATGGTTGTCTGCAACACTGGAACCTCCAGGGAATGGTCCTGTCTCTGTTCCTGTTCACAATCTACACTGCTGAATTCACATTCAGCTCAGCAACCTGTCACCTGCAGAAGTTCTCAGATGACTCTGCCATCATTGGCCTGATCTTGGATGGTGATGGCAGAGTCATCCGAGAACTAATTTAGAACTTTGTGGACTGGTGCCAATGAAACTTCCTTGGGATAAATGCGGGGAAGACCAAAGAACTGGTGATAGACTTCCGTAGGCACAGAGACAGAGCCGACTTTTCTGCTGAGTAGACTAAGGTCATTTCTAGTGAAAGGAGCAATACTGAAGACCTTTTTTGACTCTGTGCTGGCCTCTGCTATCTTAAGTGGTCTGCTAGCACAGCAGCATCTCTACTGGAGACAGGAAAAGACTGGACAAGTTGATAAAGAAGGCCAGCTCAGTTTTGGGGATTCCCCTGGACACCTGGCATAAGTGCTGGGGAATGACTGAACCAGACTGTTAGATCCTAAGCGTCTGAAAAAATCGATATTGAAGGTCTTTTTTTTCCCTGCTACCAATAGACTATACAATCAGAGCTGCTCCCAGTAATCTACAGTGCACACTGTTGTATACTGTTACAATATTTTGAATTTTACAATATACTTTCAATAGTTACAATATTTAAAATATAGTAACATCTTACAATAGAGTTACACTATTTTTTTTTTGTGCAAGAGCAATTGTGCAATAAAACCATTTTAAACTGTGCATTATTATTCTAATGCAATTAATGGACAAATAGCAATTTATTTGAAAGGGTAGCTGTTGCATTGTTCCCGATTTCACAAGGGAACTCCATCATGTTGCTGTTTTTTTTGTGTTGAATTGTATGAAAATTATTTAAACTAGAGTTGTTTAGAGCTGCATTACAGCCATGTTCAGTGTTTAACCTGCTCTACTGTAGCTCATTCACCTCATGTGAGAAACTTAACTGTGCTATTCTGTTGCTGGCTTCAGGTAATATTACAATAACAGAAGATTGAAACTTTCAAGAACAATATTTAATATTGAAATAAAATAAAAAAACGTGTCTTGTTACAATTTTTCCCATGTTGGAAACTTGGAATTCTAAATCATCCTCCTTCATTTTCCTTCAACAATAAACTCACTAGATGTAGACTCACCATACACTGTGATGTTGACAGGATTACTGTTTTCTCCAGATTCAGACTCACACCAGTAAACTCCAGTGTGGGATGTGGAGAGGGAGCTGATTTTACATATAGATCCTGTAACTGATCCCCAACGTGAACAACTTGACACTTTTTCACTGTGTGTGTATCGGTTCACTCTTAGTTCAGTAGAGTTACTCTGGTCCTCACAGCTCAGTGAGAGAGAGTCATTAGTAAAGTGTTGAGTTCTGCTGGGATTGATGGTCAGAGAGACTGGAGGAGATTCACCTTAAACACACAACATTATAATTCATGCATTATTATGATTATGTTTTTAAGGCATAACTTGCACGAAACACATTTACACCTGATTTAACTAAACAGTGCTATCTGAATGAGAATAATCTTCCAGTGGTTAGGGCTATTCAACTGCCTTAAGCATTCCTCACTCAGGAGGGCTTCCTCACCGCAGCTGTAATTATCCTTATCTGATATTTAATTCATGCATATGCTATGATCAACTCTCCAGCACAAGAGTGATATTTTTCCTCACCAGCGATCCATAGTAGCTGCTTATTGGATGAAAATCTCAAGGACAACCCTTCTCTCTGCGCATCGCACCAATAAACTCCTGTGTGATTAAGAGCGGCAGGACAGATTGTGTAGGAGGCTCCATAAACAATATCGCCGTGACTGTCTCTGATTTTTCTGTAGGGATAATCTGCGTACCAGCTGAATTTCCATCCTGTAGAGGACTTTGTAACCACACAGCTTAAAGTCACTGAGTCTCCTTGAGTCAGCCAGCTCTGTGGAGATACACTCAGTGCTGGCCTCTCTGGTACACAGAAAATACAAACTATTAAATCAGTACATTTAATATATGAACAATAACATTCCTGTCAGGAATGCGTAATGCCAGGCCAACTACTGTAGTTAGAAGGAGTACAACTTAGCAATGTAACAAATCTGTCTCTTAGTTAGTCAGTCAGAGTGGGTGGCCAGATTGTAGAAAATTCCAACCACAACTTAGTAATCAAACACAGCACAGAAAGAGTATAACGTCTTGTATATCCTCCCAACAGTTGTTATATGAATTGAATTATCGCAGCAATGTGTAGTACTATGTTTTATTTTCATTTCATTTAAAAGTGATAGTTCCATGTGACTATCAGAAGAGAGGTATATATTGCATGTATACATTTTTGGATCTCTGTGAGTATATGGGTCTATCAAAGAATTAATAATCCCTGCGTGCCTTCATTTTTATTTTTATTTTATTTATTTTTTTATTCAGTCATTTTTTGTGAGCATGTGTTGCCAACTGTCTGAATAAAAGCTGTTTTATTTGACATCTACAAAACTACAAAAACATCTGGAGCCATGCTTGTGCGCTTTTTAATGTATAAACATGCATTTTATTAACCTTTCATAAATTTTTAAGATGCTCAAGATACCATCATGTATAATCCACATGCTATCTGTTGTGGCTTTTGATCTGATGCTGAAAATCCCAGTGCTAAGCAATAAGTGAACTGTGACTTTATATACTGGAAAACTAAAGGTATTTTTTGGTCTGAATCAAAAGAACCAAACTACAACACATCCTGATAAATAAGATAATGGCAGAGACAACATAAGGTGATATAGACTGCCTTCTTGCTGAATTCCAAGCTTCTTGCACATGTTGCACATGTTAATCGCTGACTTATCACATTACATATTATTTATTGTCCTAAATGTTTATTACACATGTTTATCACCCAGCTTTACTCACCACAAATGTAGTTCTAGTATTAAATTGGTGTTGCCACAGACTCACCTGAAACAGTCAGTGTAACAACATCACTGATCAGTGAGCTCTGAGAATCACCGTCCCATCCTTGGCAGGTGTAGTCACCACTGTCAGGCTCACTAACAAAACGGAGAATGTACTTCTGCCTTGTGCTGCCTGTATAGAATCCGTAGCCCATGCGAACGGCAAGTCTGTAATTGTTCTTATACCAGCTGTATGTCCACTCAGTGTCTTCTCCTCCCTGTATGTCACATCTGAGAGTAACGCTCTCACCTCTGTACACATGTGTATCAGGCTTTATGGACACCCCAGCTTTAGGACCCACTGTTAAATAAATAAAGTTTTAATAAAAGATCTCTGCTACAAAGGAATTCCAAAGTATACATCAGGGCACTTCAACTCCAGTTCAGAAGGGCTTATGCGCAGCATAGTTTGGTGATTCCTTTGTTTAAAGACAGCTGATTCAAATCATTTGTTAGTTACCATGTTCAGTGGGTGCTTTTAGGTGTAAGTGAATTACAAACTGTGCCGGACACTGGCCCTTCAGGACTGGAGTTGAAGACTTCTGGAGTGCTTAGTTAAACTGTGCAATTTTTAAAGACTGCAATTTAATTACTAGTATACATTTAGAGTAATGGTCACTAAATAGGTAGAAATCACCTTGAGTATGTGACACTGGGATAAGTGAAATCAGCACTAAAAAGGAAACAAAAACACAACATAGAAAATATTTAGTGTAGCAAAACGTGAATTGACATTGCACTTAAAACATTATAGTCAACATACCAAACCCTCTGAAAGAAAAACAATGTCATCCGCTCCTTCCACTTGCCTGAGCTCACAGATGCCCTTGATTGGCTGTAGAGCCGTGATTAATTTAATTTAAGTCAATTTTATTTGTGTAGCACATTTAACAATTGCTTCTGTCCCAAAGCAGCTTTACACAATCAAAAGAATTATTAAAGTTTGTATGGAATTTGAATGTGTATGAATCAAAATGGTCAGTTTGTCCCTGATGAACAAGCCGAGGGCGATAGTGGCAAGGAAAAACTCCTGAGATGGTAATAGGAAGAAACCTTGAGAGGAACCAGACTCAACAGGGAACCCATCCTCATTTGGGTGAAACAATTATTGTGGGAGCATGAAGTACCACTCATCCTTTCCCTCGGCCAATCAGCTCTCTCTAGACCTCTAGCTGTGAGAGGTTACAGCATCACCCGGGAATCGAACCAGCGATCTCCAGATGAAAGGGTGAGCCTCACTCGGAGGCCCAGCCAGCTCCTGTTTCAACAGCCGTCACATCACCATCACACTTCGGTGACATTTCACTGAGAAAAGTCACAACTTAACTTCATGGTGTTGGTTGCAGCAGCATCAGAAAGCATTCGATCACCTCAAATCCTGCCTTACCAGCCCATCAGTCAATGTCAGAGAGCCATTGATCTGTGCTTTGGACTTGAGGCCACATGTATACACAATGGCAGGCCAATAGCATTCTCATCACATGCCCTCAGGTACAGTGACTTGATACAATATGCCGAGAGGCAGCACACGGAGAGAATAAGGTGCTTTAGGGTATAAAAGAAAACAAGGATGGCCCAACAGTGAAAACCAGCTTGAGAGCAATGTATGTTTTTTCTTCCCCTACAGCACCTGATGCCGAACTCACAAAGAGTTGGAACTGACATCTCCCTCATTCTTCTGAATTAGATGAATATTATTCTACATATGGTTCCCCTGCGAAAAATGTGATGTCACACACAGCTTCCCCCACAAGTACCACACTATTCAAACCAAAACTGCCAAAATGCCAAGTGAACGTGAAAGTATAAGAGACTCTTGAATCAAGTCACCCTTTACAGTCTTGGAGGGGCAAGTGGTCCGGAAGCAGTCCATCATAAGATACAATCAACACAAATTGCAAAAGAACATAGAGCCATTCTCTAACATCATCCAGTCTAAATAAGGTCTAATTTTATGTTTTATACAGTCTTTCTACATTTTTGTTTAGCTGTGGTAATTGGTTCAGCTGTACTGGAACAATTCTTTTAAGACCTGTATTGTAAAGTGTTTTTGCAAAGCCCATCAAACACCATGAAGAAACTGGTTCTCATGAAGACCTTCCCAGGAAAACAAGACCAAAACTTACCATTGCTGCAGAGGAGAAGCTCATTTAGAGTTACCAGCATTAGAAATGACCAATGAACCTCACCTTAAATTAGAGTCTTCATGGATGACTTACAGAACATATCAATAGCAAAAAATAGAATAAACCTTTGCCTGGTAGCATATATAAATGTATTTATTGCTGTAAAGCTACTTTGCTACAATGACCACTGGTAAAGGTATTTATAAAAATGTAATTAAATTCAACGTTTATTGAATATTTAGAGTCATTAGGAAGATCTTAGTTTCTCTCTCTCTCATAGATCCACTTTTATGCCTCCTCCCCTTCCACTTGCAGTGGTTAATAAAAAATATATATATATAAAAATAAAGGTTAAACCACATCAGGCAACTCACCATGTGTGTCTAGGCTGAGACTAGGCAAGACTAACAAGATCTGCTCTTTTCTGCAGAACGTTTGATGTTAAAGTTGAAACAAACAGGTGAATAATGGAATAATTAATCATTAAAATGACTAATGTCATTTTACAAATAACAAATTAAAATATATCACTGTTCATTAGATTTGATGCTCAGACCACAATGGTGACAATGCTTCCTGTTTCTTGGTAAGCCTAGGTATTGTTAAACTCTATCTGTTTACAGGAAACAGCACCCCAGCCTCGACCACAGCAGCTAAAGACATTTCAGTTAGTCACAACTATGATTTTCATTAGTGAAAGTACAAACATTTCATTTCCTCTACTTACTTCCCTAAGCAGATAAAAAGGGTCATGAGAGGATGTCACTGAGCAGCAGGTGACATCAGGACACAGAAGATCAGCTACAGATTCCAACCATACAGACTCATTTACACTCATTAGATTATTTAAACCCTGTGTTTTAAACTTGTCCTGTTGAACTATCATAGTTACTGAGAGTAGTTACACATCAAACTAAACCCTTCTCATAACAGATATGGATCCACTGATCCACCTGAGCAGTCATGCTGAAGTACACACAATGTCCTAATCACACAATAACCTCATCACTCAGGACATTCAGATGTTCACCTGTCACTCTAAAGAAGACACGAAGAGAACATTTACTTACAGACAATCACAGTTTGTGGACTGAGCTCCATCCTGTCTCTAGAATGACTGACTGACAGAGCAAAGCAGGGGTGTGAAGCCTTGACACTTCCTATGTTCTTAAAGAAAGACTATGTGCACATGCAAGAGGAAGAGATCTCTCTTGGTCATAAGTAACTCAGGAAGTGCTTTCAGTTAATGGTGTGAAACTCCATGCTGCATGCTCTCTGTCAGAGCTGATGAGCAGATGGGCCCCCTTTGTGTGTGTAGTAAATATAGATGTACCGTAGGCACAATGCCAAGTGTATTTAGAGCAGTTGTAGTTACCAAATAATTCCAGTAGAGGGGATCATTGATTTGCTGATGTATGTACAGTATGTTACAGGGATGTTGCCTTTTCCCTGCCATTACACATGGGCACTGAGGAAAGTTTGTGTCTGTGTTTGGGTCTTTTTATAAAAACTGTTATGTAGTAATGGCAAAATAGTCGAAGCATCCCAGGCACCTGTTTTACAATAGGGCAGGGGTAGCTCAGTGGTTAAGGCATTGGACTACAGTTCAGAAGATCCCAGGTTCAAACCCCACAACCACCAAGTTGCCACTGTTGGTTCCTTGAGCAAGGCCCTTAACCCTCAACTGCTCAGATGTGTAATGAGTTAAAAAAAAAAAATGTAAGTCGCTCTGGATAAGAGCGTCTGCCAAATGTAATTTCGCTAAGCCAACATCTTACATTTAAAAGCTCATTGTACTGTCATCTAGTGGACAAAATAGCGAGCAGACCCTAACATCTGAGGCAGCAAAAGTAATATGGACATGCAGCTGCCAGCGTGTGTGTATTTAAGCACATTTGTCACACTTAAATAATTTAGATTATCAAACTAATTTCAATTCAATACAAAAAAAACTCTGAATAAATACAAAATGCATTTTTTTTATTATTTCATTATTTAAATAACAGTGTTACAGAGCATCCTGAACCATAAAAAAAGCTCTTAGTGCTAGATCTAGCCTGCTAGATCAATTTATCTGTCCACTCTTACAGTTCAATAACAAAATTGTAAACATTAGGCAAAAAATTCAGGCTGTAAAACCAAATAGTTTAATTGATGCAGATCATAAACTAACCATATTGGATCAAAAACAAAAATATTTCACTCATCTCTTCTTCTATATCATCAGCCTGTGTATTAGATCCTATACCGACACATTTTTCTCAAGCAGTGTTGGGGGACGTTACTTTTCAAAGTAACTAATTACATTACAAAATTACTGTCATTAAAAAGTAATTAGTTACATTACAGCGTTACTTTCTGATAAAAGTAACTAGTTCAGTACTTTTCCATTGCAGAAAATGAAAACTCCTTTGTGATTCCTCATGCATGTTGTTTTAGTCACGACCTTTATTATTATTCTACCATCATCACTCAGTAAAGTTTTGCCCATAATCTGTTAAGTACTGATACCCCCATCTCACCTACTAATACCCCTATCTCACCTACTAATACCCCTATCTCACCTACTAATACCCCATCTCACCTACTAATACCCCTATCTCACCTACTAATCCCCCTATCTCACCTACTAATACCCTATCTCACCTACTAATACCCCTATCTTACCTACTAATACCCTATCTCACCTACTAATACCCCTATCTCACCTACCAATACCCCCATCTCACCTACTAATACCCCTATCTCACCTACTAATCCCCCTATCTCACCTACTAATCTCCCTATCTCACCTACTAATACCCTATCTCACCTACTAATACCCTATCTCACCTACTAATACCCCTATCTCACCTACTAATACCCAATCTTACCTACTAATACCCCTATCTCACCTACTAATACCCCTATGTCACCTACTAATCCCCCTATCTTACCTACTGATACCCTATCTCACCTACTAATACCCCTATCTCACCTACCAATACCCCCATCTCACCTACTAATACCCCTATCTCACTTACTAATCCCCCTATCTCACCTACTAATCTCCCTATCTCACCTACTAATACCCTATCTCACCTACTAATACCCTATCTCACCTACTAATACCCCTATCTCACCTACTAATACCCAATCTTACCTACTAATACCCCTATCTCACCTACTAATACCCCTATCTCACCTACTAATACCCCTATCTCACCTACTAATACCCCTATCTCACCTACTGATACCCTATCTCACCTACTAATACCCTATCTCACCTACTAATACCCCTATCTCACCTACACGGTTTCACACTGTCTGGCTCACAGATTACATAAATTACTGAATAACGGATTACATTTTTGAAAAAGTAACTAAATAACTAAGTACTTAAATGGCGGACCTAAAGCGTTAGATTACTCGATACATCAAAAAAGTATTAGAAGTACTCTAACGTTACTTTGTACTTTGTATAGTTGGGGTGTTACACCCAACACTGTTCTCAAGCAGATAGTACCAGCAACAACAGAAATTAAATAACTCCTTACTCATGTAATGATTTTGGAATGTTTCAAAATGTTTTAAATTAGCAGATATTAAACCAGTAATTAAGAAATCTGACCTTGAGCTCTGTCAGCTGTCCAATTACTGACCGATATCAAACCTCCCCTTTATCTCTAAAACTCTGGAAAAGATGTAGATATAAACATAGTTGCTGCCCTACCTGGAAAAGGACTCTGGTGCTGATGACCATCATTCTGCTGAAATGTTACAGGGCTCGAGGGGAGAACTCTTTCACTCACAACATTTTACATAACAAGCCTTCTTGAACCTTCACCTTAGGAAAAATCATTGGACTCTACATTACCATTAGCAAAAGTTTTGAGTGTCAAAGCACTTGTTCTCCAATACACAGATTTTAATGTAAATATGTGATATTAAACATGGAGTATTTGTTTCTGCCGAGGTCTGAGGATAAATTTACATGTGACAGGTAAGGCATCTAGAAAAAGTTAAAAACTTACAATGTTTTTTCTCATTAAAGAAAATCACATTTGTATTAAATACACAGTTATTGTTTAATAATTAATATAAATAGTAGACAAATATTAGTATAAAAAATAATTTAAATATCATGCTGTTAGTAGCTCCACATAAATAAATAAATAAATAAATAAGAAAAAACAGTTGGTCAGTGCAACCATTTTGGCTTCTGTAAAAGAAAAAACAAACCACAAACTATTTTCTAAAGTGTGTAAAATAATTGTGTATTAAAGAGATTTTAATCCCAACATGTTGACCTGCATATTAAAACTTTAAAACATTTCATGCTACCGATAAACACGGTGATGTGTGTTGTTGACAGGAACCTTGAGGTGCATGTTTTATATTTTGTTTAACTTTTCTTCTGAGTTGTGTGAAATTGTTGAAATGTTTCAATTAATTACAGTAGAAATCTTGCAATAGATGCATTACTACCAAAGAAGACAATGTGCACAATATATAAGGTTTATAGAGAAATTTGTGATTTCTCTTAATTTAATTTAACAGACTACAGTCATGAAATATCTGAGTAAGAAAATTAAAGTAATTAAATTCTTATTATGGTGATTGCTGACCTACTGTAAGACATGGGTGCATGTGCACAACCTGGAATCCTTTAATAATAATAATAATGATAATAATGATAATAATAATAATAATAATAATAATAATAATAATAATGATAATAATAATAATAATGATAATAATAATAATAATAATAATAATAATAATAATAATAATAATAATAAAATTTCCACATCTGAATTGGGGGGGGGTGTTTACATATTTTACATAAAAAATAATAACACCACCACCAACCTTCGTGCAATCATTGTACAGTCTGCTAACTTCGACAACCCAGCTGAATTATAGCTTTATCCTAGCTTTGATAACAGGATTGATTCAGCCTACAGTTTTCTCTGATTCAATACCAGGGTTGCCAGGTCACACTGAAAAACCCTGCTTGTGGAATGCTGAAACCCGCCCTCATTGATATAAAAGCTAATGCAGTAATACTAAACTCAATCCAAGGCTCAGGCTCACTTTCCCACTTATTTCCACATTGTGTGTGAAGTGTGTATTTTGCACTATTCTGAGATAGAACAAGTTAATAATTTGTGTAGCTACTGCACAAATGACAATTAAGGACTTGAATTTCAACACACACACACACACACACACACACACGCACACACACACACACACACACAGACAGACAGAGATATATCATAAGTCGGTACAGTGCATATACTATCCTATCTGGGTAGATTTTGTTTTTTCTACAACAAATAATAATTATAAAATAATTAATAAAATAAATGATGACTACAAAGGTAATACCATACATCATCCTCTTAAAAAAAAAAAAAAAAAATTCTGTTTAATAAAATAATGTAGCATTCTATTTTGTTTTGCTATCTTTTAATAATAGCTGGGGTATGAAAATTAAAATTTGATGTTTACTACATGCAAAGTGCTGTATTGTTAGAAATATAAAGTTTGCATTTGCAAAATGTGTTCAAAGTGTTAAAGGCACAATATACTGTCTCACACACAGCGTCCTCTCTCTGGATCAGATTATCAGTGACATTTATGGATGTGTCAGTAACAGCCTACTGTGTTGCACAAATACGAAAATATTAATTGCTAAAGAAATGGCAGACAAAATGCTACTTCAGGAGGATTAAATAGTAAGCATTTTAGTTTATAACTGGTGATGGAGGATTCTATCAAGATTTAACTTAACATTGAAAAACATTTAACAGTTCTTATTCGGCACCACAGAGATCTGATATAGGATCATGTGTGATTAAGATGAGGTTCCACATACATATGAACGATATATAAACTATTTATATCCAAAATATTAATCCCAAAATAATTAACACTAAATATAAAGTAAAAATAAAATAAATATAACTTGCACTTTACCTTTGAAAAGAATCATAAATGTAGTGATTAAGACTAGGGAGAGGAGAGGAGGAAGGGGAAAAGGGGGGCTGCTGTGTAGGACATCCACGCAAGCACACACACCTCCTGTGCGAGCACACACACACACACACACACACACACACACACACACACACACACACACACACACACACACATCTCTGTGCGAGGTTTATTATATTATGTTATGTTATGTTATATTATATTATAAGGATTAATATTGTATTTGTACTGACATTAGATTACACACAGATGCACTCTATTTAGTCATTAGCACTCATCAGGCAATGTCTATGGGCAACTGACTGCACTCAGACCAAAGGGGGCTGAATAATTACGCACACCCCACTTTTCAGTTATTTATTTGTAAAAAATGTTTGGAATCATGTATGATTTTTGTTCCACTTCTCACGTGTACACCACTTTGTATTGGTCTTTCACGTGGAATTCCAATGAAATTGATTCATGTTTGTGGCTGTAATGTGACAAAATGTGGAAAAGTTTAAGGGGGCCGAATACTTTTGCAAGCCACTGTGTGTATATATATATATATATATATATATATATATATATATATATATATATATATATATATATATATATATATATATATATATATATAAACTGACTTTGAGAACTTATGAATGATATCTCTCCTGTAGTCTGTGTCTGGAGAACTGAGCCATCTTTATAGAAATCAGCTTAAAGGTTTGAGAGCATTGGGTTGCAAAATAAACAGCATAGAGGGAGAGCATATCCCTCAGTCACAGAATGGACAGGACTGGATCACCATCTACATGTACAGAAAAACATAAATATTTCTTCAATTTCCAAACATCCACAGCTTTTAAAACATGAATGAGGTAAACCAGTTAAGTATCTCTTGTTGTTTCCCAGTTGGACATTTAGCATCCCAAATACTATTAACCTCCAAACGCACATATGAAGACTCACCATGTACCATGATGTTAACCAGATTACCTTTCCTTCAAATTCAGAGTGACACCATAAACTCCAGTATAGGATGGGGGTTGATTTTTATGTAGATCCTGTAAGTGATCCCCACCATGGAAAATCGAACATATGTGTGACTGTTTTCCATCATGACATTCCACTACTTTCTACATATGGTCTTACTATCCATCCAGGAGAGTCTTACTGATCTTCACAACTCAGTGTCAGAGTCTTCAGGAAAGTGTTGGTTTCTGCTGGGATTGATGATCATGGAGGCTAAAAAAAATCTCTATAAAAAATATATAATTGACATCTATTATTATGATTTTTCTTTTATGGCATAACTTACGCTGACCTCATTTACACCTGTGTGATTTGAGCTTCTGCAGCTGTATCCTGGATTTATTGACTTAAAGCTAATAAACTGCCATAAGCATTTCTCACTCAGGAGTGGGAATATAAAGATTTTTCCACCAAGCATTAGCATAGCTTTTCTTTAAACTCAACAGGGTTATTTTTCTCACCAGTGCCCTCTAATGGCTGCTGATTGCTGTAATGTGCATAATAGACTTGTTCTCCTCTCTCTGCTCTGCACATGTAAACTCCCGTGTGATTAAGAGCAGTAAAGCTGATAGTATAAGAGTCTCCATACACAATTTCACCATGACTGTCTTTTAATTGTTGTGCACCAGCTGAATTTCCAGTCTGTAAAGGAGTTTGTTACTTCACAACTTAGAGTCACTGAGTCACCTTCAGTCAGCCAGGTCTGTGGGGATACACTCAGTGCTGGCCGAGGCATCTCTGATACATTTCAATCAATGATACATTCGATCAATTTCAAGTTTAATAACCATGGATATAAGATATAATAGTGCAGTGGAACCTCGGATTACGAGTAACGCGGTTTACGAGTGTCTGCAAGATGAGCAAAGATTTTTAATTAATTTTGACTTGAAAAACAAGCATTGTCTTGGTTTATGAGCACTGAGTATCATGTTTCCCGCATGCGTTCTTGTTTGGCACCGAGCGTCATGTGATCGCAACTGAGCTAACGGTTTTTCTCTCTCTTGCGCTGCGGAATCGTCTCCCCTGCTGGGTCTTAGTGCTCGTCTCTTACTGGTATAATCAACTTCCACAAACATGTGTACACAACCCCTATTCACAAACACACACACATGCGCAAACAGAAATGAAGGCAAGAGACACACTCTGCTCTCCGAAGAAACTCTGCTCTGTCGCATACCTTTTTAGAGGTAAGGTGCTGTGTCATTTGTTTCTTTTGTTTTACTTTACAGCAGTGATTCTGTTAGTTTGCGCTCACACGAGTGTCATTAGCGATGTTTATTGCTGATTTCAGATAAAACAGTGTAGCGGGAGAGAGACGTTGATTTATGACCGCTGTTTACGGGAGTGTAGTCCAGTGCGGGAGATGCATTGTGGGTAATGCAGTCCGGTGTGTGTGAACGCGAATGTGAGATGTAAGCTAGGATATAGAGCCTGAGTTTTGTTCTTAAGTAGTTTTTTTTTTTTTGTTGTTGTTGGATTTAAATGCAGGAGTCACCCGAAAGTTTGTACTATAACCTGACAATGCAGAAAATAAAAGAACAGGCATCGACCAGTTTGTCCATCTCATCATTACACGAGCATGAATTAACGGGCTGTTACGCTGTCGCGAGCAACATAAAAATAAAGCGGAGAAGCTTTATTAATTTAGAAGAGAACAACAGTCTTTCCGTTAATGTGTGTGTGAGTGTTTTTAAACAAGAGAAGAAAGTTTTAATGTGTAAAATGAGGAGGGGGAGACAGGAGGGGCTGAAAGCAAGAGTCTCCACTTACTGTACTCTAGCCTCTCTCACACACACACACACACACACATACACATACACAGCGCCTGCATGCACAAAAGGGAAACGCTTATCTGCTGGGATTTATTTGTAACTTTTTTAAAAGGGAACGTGCAGGTTAATTTGTTTTATTTTTACTTAATATTTTGTATTAATTATTTGAATGAATTTTTTCTTTGGGCTGTAAAATGAATAATTAAAGTTTCCATTATTTCTTATTGGAAAATTAAATTTGGTTTATGAGTGTTTTGGAATACGAGCCCACCTCCCGGAACTAATTATGCACGTAATCCGAGGTTCCACTGTACATTTATTTTTTTACTGATCCTACGAAAAAAAAAACCTACACTTTTCATGTATGTGTACTTTCCTTAAGTACTTTTATTATAAGATACGTTTTACCTTTACTACACTACATTCTACAACAAATATCTGTTCTTTCTACTTTTGTGCATGTCATTGCATTACATAACCACAGTGGTGTGTAGCATTTGAAATGCTAATGACTATTGCACATAATTTTGTGATTTGCCTACATCCTGTACAATGCTCAATCATTTAGCAGGTGTTTGAAAGATGTTTTGAGCTAATGCAAACAGTAGCTTTGATATTTTAGTAAATTTAAAACTTAATAATTTAGCATTTTTTAAAAGTAGAAATGTAAATGGGGGACTTGTACTTGTACTTGAGTAATATTTTACCTGGGTTATCTTTACTTTTTCCAGCATGCACAAATGGAAAGATCAAAAGCTCCTCCAACTCTGCATGGAGCAAGAACAACAATTTCAGACCCTACTCCAAACCTAGGCTGAGGACTCCATCAGAGGGTATGACCATCTGTAGGGCCCACATTTCTTTGTCAACCTAAGTGTGCTGTGGCCTCTGGGTATGCCTGGTGGTGTCTGGTGTGGCCTACAGTAGTTTGCCACTTAACAAATAAAAAGAAACCTAAAAAGCTTTTTTTATACTTTCAAATTTTAAACCTTTTTATTTACTATCAGTTTCCAGTGTTTTATACTTCTGGACCTACTTTATTTGAGCAAAAGAAAATGCTTGATGTACACCCCATTTCGAAGTCTGACCCTCATATTCAATCATGATTAACAATAAATTATTAAATGTACTTTTCTTTAAAATAAAATACTAAATATTATAATCTAAATGTTTTTTTTATTATTTAAATTGCCTGGTGAGAGATAGAGAGTTAGGCTAAAGGACAAAAAATGTTGACAATAGCAGTGTTTAATAGCAGTAGTACATGGGAAATATCTTTCCCAGATAAAATGACTTGTCGGGTAAATCCACACAAAGCACTTCAATAATTATTATGCTTTTTTGTTGTTTGTGTCCAGCACTGAATAAATATTTTATCCATTGTTTGACCACAGCTGGAAATAATGGCCAGTTGTGAATTTATGACTGAAATAAAGCTGCTCATTGGCATGTTCGTGAACCCGCGGCGCTCACTTTCACTTTACAAAAGGTAGCGTTTTGATCAAAAGACTAGATTTATCGATAAATACTCCCCCAGAAATGCTACAAACACAAATATCTAGGCTACTTGCTAAATAAAAGCTGGCTTTTACAATGTGACAGCGTGCTCTGATGTTAGCAGATAAATTCAGGTCTGACACATCAATATGAGTCCTGGGAAGCAGGTGTCAATAGGTCTTACATATTCATGAAAAATGTATCATTTAGTGAACAAAGTCTCTGCTGAAAAAAGTTAGGCAGTCACTTTACGCCAAGCAAAACGTTCTTTCTGAGTGGTATAATTTAGGTGTTTTACTAATGACATACCCAAGACCAGGGGCACACAAACATGGCAGTGCCCATGTGATCAATGCACTTATCAATATTATGGTTTCCATCGTTTTTACATTTAATTTCATACTGACTGGGCCGGACCACATTGGTCAGCAACCCACCGGGAAAACCCCTGTTGTTCGAGTTTGCTACTGCCCAGGACTTTCATAAACTCAGTTCTAAGTTTAAAACAATCTGTACATCACAGCCAAGTATAAGTATTAACTTCAATTAAGCAGTCTCATGATCTTTCTGTTCTTTAAAGCTTTTGTAAATGTAAATCAGTTTTAAGCCATCACTCTCCATAAATTGCAAAAAGTCCCGGTTTGACTTGAATGCTCATTGTTTGTATGTATGTACTGTACACTTCTGTTTAAAAGTTTGTGGTCATTTTCTAACTCCATGATGGTTCCTGATTTGCTGAAGGCGTCCAAAAAATGCATTAATCTCCTTTGAACAGTTAATGGTGAGATGTTTCTGCTACTTCTGCTCTGTAAAGACTTCATAACGCCTCTAATCTGAGGTTCTGTTAATTGGTCATTTTTCAGGCTGATAACTCTAAATGAACTTCTCGTCTGCGGCAGAGGTAGGTTTTGGTCTCGTCCTCCTGGGACGGCCTTCATGAGAGACAGTTTCATTATGGTGCTGGACGGATTTTGCAAATGCACTTGACACAATACTGTTCTTGCAAGAACTATTACAGAAAGGCTGACCTCTGTGTCTTAAAATAACAACTAACTGTTGTTTTTCTTGTTGTTACGTAATTACCTAATCCCATATGTGTTAAATTTTTGAATGGTAGTGTATGTACAGTGCCATGAAAAAAAAAAGTATTTGCTTCCTTCATTATTATTTTGTTTTGCATATTTTTTGACACTTGAATTATTCACATCTTCAATAAAATTAGAATTTTATAAAAAAGATAACCTGGAGTTTATACAAAGTGCAGTTTTTAAATAATGATTTCATTTATTGAGGGACAAACCTGTCCAAACCTACCGCAATTGCCTCAATCAAGGCATAAAATAAAAAAAAAAAAAAGCATTTCTTAAAAAGTACATCTTAAAAAGCGAGTAATATTACATGCTTAAAGGATAATAATATTTCTCTCTCGCCAGTGTCTTAAGGTGACAGAGGCTGTGTCTTTTACCTTTGTCTTACCAACTTTGTCTTTGGCCCTGATATCTTACCGGTGCTACCTAAATGATCAGTGCAGAGGAATCAAGACCCATAATTAGACATGCCGCCAGGTGTTGCATGTTCAGGCCTGATTGCCTGGCTAGGCAATGTCTAGATGCATGTCTAGATGGGCACGCCTCTGCATGTAGCAGCCTGCGGATCTGCCCATTCTGAACAATCCAGAGTATTTTCACACAGTTCTGCCCCTCGTAAGACCCCCGTCATTTCAATTATCTTTGTTGAATATAACATGTGAGTCCCCATCTCCGCTCAAACTGAAGATGCTGGTTGGAAGCTAACAAACAACATAAAAACAAAAGCTTTTCCAGCATGAATTTTATTTCAGTAGGAAGTTTAATTGGACAAAATTGGAAGAAAAAAAAAATTAGATTTAAAATATATAATTTTACAATTTGTTTAACTACAAAGGCTCTTAGATAGATTTACAACTGTAATCACAACCAAGTATAAGTATTAACTTCAATTAACTGAAGCCTGACATCTAGTGAGAGGACACTGTATAGACAGACTGCATGCACACTGTAGTGTAAAATCTCAACGTACAGTTGCTACTGTAAAAACAAGTTTTCGAAACATGGGACTCTTAGGTTCCTATTTCATAGTTGGATTAATGTACTTAGTATTATTTCAATTATTATTTTAAAATGTTAACCATTAATGTTTCATAGCAGAAGTGAAATAAATTATTGTTTTTTTTATCTGAGGACCAGCACATAAGACCAAAGGCATTGCATTGTGCCCTCTGGTATCATTGCAGGGACTGAATATTGGATAAAGATTCTCATTGAAACTCTGACCAGTAAAAGAGTAGATATGAGACTTGGAAATGACATCATAGAATGAGATCAGACCCTCCTCAAAATCCACAAATACCCCCACCTTCTTAGGAGCCGATTTCATGGAGAGAAAGACACGGGTAGAGTCCCAAGCTGAATATTTATCATCGCTTCTTTTCCACACACACCAGTATCCATTTTCAGGGCAAGGTTTAATCAGCCCCTTTCTGTTGCTGGACTCTCTGACCACTCCTAAAATCCAATCAGTTTTTTCTTCAACCTGTACCTCATAGTAACATTTTCCTGAGAATACTCCCTCATTTCCCAGCACATAGAAAGAAGAGTCAAACCTCTTGGGATTATCAGGTAGATTCTGTTCTGTGTATCGTTCGTGTCTTACTTGTTTCTTATCAGGAGACAGGATGAGTTCAGGATGTGCTGTATCAGGATTCAAAGTCACATTTGCTGAGAGAAAGACATACAGTTTAAAATCATTGTAGACATTGTAGGGTGGAATAGTAAGTATGTACAGTATATATGTATTAATGTAATCAGTGAAAGCTCACACACCTGTATACTGGGAAATTCGTTTTAGTTCTGTTTGAAAAGAATGCATGCAGTATATTAATAATGCAATGATTAATTTTGTTGGATTTTTTTTACTTAACCACAAAAGGGGAAAGTGACATAAATTTGATGACAATTACATACCAGTTGCATCAATCTTCCCAATCAACTCAGTTAGAGTCTCCTGAAACTGAGACAGAGCTCTTCTCATAATCTCCACACTCGGATGAGAGTTAATAGTGACATCAGTCCAGTCCTGGGTGTGTGGAGGGCTGCACAGTGACGGGTAAATCTACAGTACAGCAGGAGAGAGGAGAAATCCCTCAGCATGGGGACTGCTGTCCTGTCATGTGCTGCATTGCTATTGAGAAACAGAGGGACTCTGACCTGTAGGAGGTGGAGGTGATCCTCAGTGTGTGAGAGCTGCTCCAGCTCAGTGTTTCTCCTTTTTAGATCAGTGATTTCCTGCTCCAGCTCTTTAATGAATTTCTCAGCCTGCCTTTTTGCTGCTTTCTGGTTCTCCTCCACCACCTTAAGCAGTTTAGCCTGGCTTCTCTTAATGCAGCTCATCCGAGTACTGAAGATCTCCAAAATGTCTACTTTCTTTATAATTATTTGTGGTAAAACAAAAAAAAAACATTTTGTTTTGGGTAAAAGTATTCAAATGTTAATTGAACAGATATCTCAATGAAAATGTAAGAGGACTCACTTTACTGAGTTCTACAGAGTCTTTGATTTCCTGTATCTTCTCTATTCGCTCCTGGATCATCTGCTGAACTTCTGCTTGTTTTTTCATTAGGCATGTCTATTAAAAAAGAGAATTATACATACATATATACATAACCAAGAAGTGCTTATCACTGTTGTGAAAATTTAATTATTGTTTATTACTAAAAGTTTATTAATGATATGAGAAATAAACAATCTAATAATAATCTGCTACACTAATGAACGTATGCCATCAAAGTAAAAAGTTTTCTCAGCACATTGGAGCCATTATCAGATTTGCTTCATGTCTAAAATGCTGGCCTCCCAGGAACCCCTTTAATGGGCCAAACATGTAGAAATGGCTTGGAGCAAAGTCAGGACTGTACAGGGGACTGTACTTTCAGCCGAGTCCCTGTCATGTGAAAGTGGGATTTATGAATGATTGTGTGTACAGTTTCCACAGACCGATGCATCTCTTCCCCAAGTTATTTTCAAATAATTATTGAATGTTTACTGGGACAAGGGCTGTGGGCTCTAAGCCACTTTAGCTGAATCATCTTTCATGGATACTTGGGCTTTAAAAAAAAAAAAAAAAACATGTTCACCATTTAAATGTTTTACAGCAGTCTCATCTCCATATTGTTCTGTAAAGGTTTTGTAAATGTTAATCGGTTTTAAGCCATCATTCACCAGAAATCGCAAAAAGTCCTGGTTTGACTTGAATGCTCCTTGTTTGTATGTATGTATGTATGTAAGGTGCCATTAAAAAAATATTAGTTTTCTTTCTTATTATTTGTTTTGCATATTTTTTACATTTAAATTATTAACATCGTCAATTAAATTAGAAGTTTATAAAAAGATAACCCAGAGTCTATTCCAAATCTTCTTTGTCTTTCGGCTGTTCCCTTTCAGGGTCTACCACAGCGAATCATCTGCCTCCATCTAACCCTATCCTTTGCATCCTCTTCTCTCACACCACCTAACTGCATGTCCTCTCTCACTGCATCTATAAATCTCCTCTTTGGTCTTCTTTTAGATCTCCTGCCTGGCAGTTCAAACCTCAGCATCCTTCTACCGATATATTCACGATCTCTCCTCTGAACATGTCCAAACCGCCTCTCTGACTTTATCCCCAAAACATCTAACATGGGTTGTCCCTCTGATGAACTCATTCTTGATCCTATCCATCTTTGTCACTCCCAAGGAGAACCTCAACATCTTCAGCTCTGCTACCTCCAACTCTGCCTCCTGTCTTTTCTTCAGTGCCACTCTCTCTAAGCCGTAGAGCATTGCTGGTCTTACCACTGTCCTGTACACCTTTCCTTTCATTCTCACTGATACTCTTTTATCACACAACACACCTGACACTTTTCTCCACCCATTCCAACCTGCATGTACCCACCTCTTCACCTCCTTTGAACACTCTCCGTTGTTCTGGACCGTTAACCCCAAGTAGCTAAAATCCTGCACCTTCTTTACCTCTGCTCCTTGTAGCCTCACCGTTCCTCCTGGGTCCCTTTCATTCACACACATGTATTCCGTCTTGCTGCGGCTAACCTTCATTCCTCTGCTTTCCAGAGCATACCTCCACCTCTCCAAATTTTCCTCCACCTGTTTCCTGCTCTCGCTACAAAGCACAATGTCATCTGCAAACATCATAGTCCATGGAGACTCCTGTCTTACCTTATTTGTCATCAAATATTTGTCAAGACTGTTGGTCTGGTCTAAATTATTAAAGCTTCTCCGCTTTATTTTAATGTTGCTCGCGCTGGTGTAATGATGAGATGGACAAACTGGTCGATGCCTCTGTTCTTTTATTTTCTGCATTGTCAGGTTATATTACAAACTTTCGGGTGGATCCTGCACTTAAATCCAACTAAAAAAACTACTGAAGAACAAAACTCAGGCTCAATATCCTAACTTAAATCTCACATTCGCGTTCACACACACCGGACTGCATTACCCACAATGCATCTCCCACACTGGACTACATTTCCGTAAACAGAGGTCATAAATCAACATCTCTCTCCCGCTACACTGTTTAATCTAAAAAAAAGCTATAAACATCGCTAAAGACATTCGTGTGAGCGCAAACTAACAGAATCACTGCTGTAAAGTAAAACAAACAAACAAATGACCCCGCACCTTACCTCTGAAAAGATTTGCGACTGAGTTTCTTCGGAGAGCAGAGTGTGTCTCTTGCCTTCATTTCTGTGCGTGCGTGTGTTTGTAAATGAGGGTTTCACACACACACACACACACAGCCGGCACAGTGTCTAATTAAATTTTTTACATTTATCCAGACTTGAGACTGGCACAAGAAGACACTGAATTACCCGTAACATGCCCGTGCATGTAAAGTCAAAAGCTTACTCAGTCATTCAAGCGAAGACAAGTGACTTGTGACTTGTGACAAGTGACTATGGAATCGGAAGAACACGCAGTAACTGTTGATAAGTAATTGAAACCGTACGAGGATTTGCCTGCCTTGAAATTCGCTATGGCAGACGACAATGACATCGCTGCCTTTACCGAGTCTGAGCGTGTGAGGGCGATCATCGACAAAGGTTTCGAAGAGAAGCTTCACGAAATGATGAACACCAGAAGAGGCAAGTGGAGTCAACTGACTGCAAAATTCAATGAAATAGAGTTGCTTATGGACAATGCTTGCAATTTGAATGACGTTGAAACTAAGTGTCGTAAGTACAAAGGACTGCTAGAAGACTTTATTGAAAGCAATGCAGATGTGAGATTGTGCTTAAATAGAGAAGAACATGAACATGATCAGTACAACTGGTATCTGTCCAAATTGCTGTGCTGCACAGAATTCATCGCAAAAGTGGAGTTGTGGATTGCGGACACTAAGAACCGCTTTAAGAAGAGTCACATGTCAGTCATGCTCAAAGAAAGATCCTCGCATGCTACACATTGCTGCACAAGACACAGCTCGGGTAATGGTAAAAGTTAATGAAACTGAAACAGTTAATACCTTGCCTGCTACAGTGAGTCATGAAACAAGCGCCTGTACTGGGGCTGGAGACAATTGCATTCTCTCCATAGTACCTGTTAAAATAAAGTCCAAGAAAAGTGACAAGACAGTAGAAGTGTATGCCTTTATGGACCCAGGTAGTTCTGCTACTTTCTGCACGGAGTCATTAGCAAGGCGGTTAAATGTTCAAGGCAGAAAAGTTGACATGATGTTAAGCACCATGAACTCGAAGAAACAAGTAGAAAGCTATGTGCTCACTGACTTGGAGGTTAGTGGTCTGGAAGAAAACACCTTTGTTGAACTTTCCAAAGTGTTTACACAAAAGAGCATCCCAGTCTCAGTGGAAAACATTCCACAACAGCACGACATTGATAAGTGGCCATACCTCAGTGAAATGAAATCGCCTCAGATTGATGCTGGAGTTGAAATTCTCATAGGCAACAAAAAGTATAAGCTTCTAGAACCATGGCAAGTAATTAACATCAGGCACAAAGTATATGCAGTAAGGAGTGCTCTTAGATGGACTCTAAATGGACCTCTTCGAGAATTGGTAGAGGAAAGCATGTATGACAACGAGCAGGCAAGTGTTACAGCCAACAGAATTACCATCAAAGGTGTGGAACAAATGCTGATACAACAGTACAACCATGATTTTCCTGAACGGAATTGTGATGACAAGGCCGAATTGTCACAAGAGGATTATCAGTTTTTAGACTCTGTGTCCAACTTTCTGCAGTTTACCGCCAATCACTTCTACATCGGTCTTCCATTTAAGAAAGCAACTATTCAAATGCCCAACAACCGAAGTGCAGCCATGCAGCGCACACTGAATCTCAAAAGAAAATTCATGAATAACCGCTCTTTTCACGAGGAGTCTTTAAACTTCATAAATTAATGTTTGGAAAGGGTCATGCAGTCAAGGTCCCTACACCTCAATTAAGTCGACAAGATGGTCAAGTGTGGTATATACCTCACCATGGTGTATATTATTCTCAAAGGAAAAGGCTAAGGGTGGTCTTTGACTGTACTGCCAACTACCAGGGAGTATCATTGAATAGTGAGCTCCTACAGGGACCAGACATGACAAATTTACTTATTGGAGTGCTTACATGCTTTAGCCAAGGGGAAGTTGCCATATTGGCAGATGTGGAAGCCATGTATTATCAGGTGAGAGTTCCGGAAAAAGACACAGATTTGCTGTGCTTCCTATGGTGGCCAAATGGAGATGTAAATTAAGATTTGGTCGAGTAAAAGATGGTCATTCATCTGTTTGATGCAAAATCGTCTCCAAGTGTTGCTAACTTTGCCCTTGAAACAGCAGAAGAAAACCGCAGCAATGCATCTGCTGAGGCAGTCAACACAGTACTTAGAAACTTTTATGTAGCCGACTGTTTGAAGTCTGTTTCGAGCCATGATCAAGCAGTTGCGTTATATAACAATCTCACCAACCTTTGTGCAAGTGGAGGGTTCCACCTCACCAAGTGGGCAAGTAATAGTCGTGCCTTACTGACTTCTATTCCTGAGAGTGAAAGAATCAAAGACATGAGAGACTTGGATTTAAGTAAAGATGCACTTCCTGTTGAGAGAGCTCGGGGTTAGATTAGTTTAAAAGAGCAGCCTGTGACCAGAAGAGGAATCTTGTCAATTACTAGTTCAATTTACGACCCCTTGAGTTTCCTTTCACCTGTCATACTGCCAGCCAAGATCTTAATGCAGCAGTTGTGCAAAGAAAAACTTACATGGGATGACGAGATTCCCGAACAATTTGCAAAAAGATGGAAGGCCTGGCTACAAGAGTTACATTAATTGTCAGAGTTCAGTGTGGCAAGATGCATGAAACTAGTTGACTTTGGAGTTACAACTACAGCCCGACTTCATCACTTTTCATCAGACGCAAGTGAGATGGGATATGGAATTGTCTCATACCTCAAGTTGGTAAATGCTGATGGACTCACACATTGTGCCTTCATGATGGGGAACTCTCGTGTAGCACCTCTGAAACAAACCACTATTCCGCGAATGGAATTGACTGCGGCAGTAGTTGCTGTGAACACTGACAAAATGTTGAAAGGCCAACTGGAAATGGAGTTGCTGGACTCTATATTTTGGACTGACAGTACAACTGTTTTGAGATATATTGACAACGAAAAACTTAATTTCAAAACCTTCATGGCCAACAGAATTGCCATTATAAGAGAGTCAATCAAGTCACAGCAGTAGAGGTATGTCAATACTTTAAAAAATCCACCTGATTCTGCATCCAGGGGAGTATACTGTGAAAGATTCATAAAAAATGTCTTTAAAGATCATTCTTTAAAATGTGTGTAATGTATTTACTTAGTGTCACAACCTGTCAACCTACAGCTCTGCCATGATCATATAAGCACTCCAGTTCCACGCTCCCAACCACCCTTTATCTCTCACCACCTCACCTTCCGCTCTGAACACACCTGTGCGCTATCACCAATCATCCTCCTTACCTAGTTAAACCGCACTTCACCTATGATGCAGACCCAGCCACTTGTCTTTCCTTTTTATCCCAGTGTTCCCTCGTCCTAGAACTACAGGCCGCGTCATTCCCCACGGAGCGATCAAGGGTTGCTTACATCATTACCCTTCCTGCAGGAAAGGCGAGAGAGTGGGGAACAGCATTATGGGATGCCCAAGAACCATGCTGCTTTACTTACAAAACCTTCACAGATGAGATGAGAACCTTCGACCACTCCTTTATGGGGCATCAGACTTACTGTAGTAAGTCAAATACTACAGCTACATCAGGGAATTCGCTCTGTCTCTGACTATGCCATAGATTTCCGCACCATGGCTCCCTCTTGTGGTTGGGATGAGACGGCATTGTTTGATTGTTTTCTCCATAGACTCTCAGACCCAATTAAGGACAAGCTTGCGGCCCGAGAACTTCCCTCAGATCTCCAGGGGCTCATTGACTTAGCTACATTCAGGGATTATCTGACCATTTTGATTCATACACATTTAAATTTCATACAAACTTAAATAATTATTTTGATTGTGTAAAGCTGCTTTGGGACAATGCCAATTATTAAAAGTGCTATACAAACAAAATTGAATTGAATTGAATTGAATTGAATTGAATTGATGGCCGTAAACGGGTTCGAAGAAACGAGCGTCAGACTTGTCGCAAACCACTCACCTCTGCATCGACCTGGGCCATCCCAGAGTCCCTCCCTGAACCCATGCAGATAGGCCGCACGCAAGTATCACCGAAGGAACGTCAGTGCCGCAGGGACGATGGCGCGTGCGTCTACTGCGGTCAGACAGGTCATGCTTCGCGCTCCTGCTCACTAAAAGGGTAGGCCCCCCCATAGTTCTGGGGATGCAGGGGGGCCCCGCAACTGTTTTGCCCCCGGATCAACAATCATGCTTCTCAGTGATTAATGACGACCAATCCTACGGCACTCACGCGTTAGTGGACTCCGGGGCCGATCAGAATTTAATCTCTTTTTTTACTGCCTTCAAATTCAATATTCTCTTCACGCCTTTGCATCAGTCCTTTATAGTTCAGGCTCTTGATGGCAGCAAATTAAACCCGATTACCCACCGTATTGCCCCATTACCCTACAGTTTTCAGGAAATCACACAGAGACAATTTCCCTCTTAACTGTTCAAAATGCGCATTGTTCTAGGCCTCCCTTGGTTAAGACTGCATAACCCACACAATGATTGGGTCAAAAGAAAGGTCCTGGATTGGAGTCCCACCTGCCTCTCTTCATGTCTATGCTCCGCCCCAATGGGCCGAACCTTGTCCACGCCACGAGAGGAAATCCCCGACCTAACCAAGGTTCCCACAGAGTATCATGACCTAAGTCAGGTGTTCAGTAAGTCACGGGCCGTCTCCTTACCTCCACATCGCCCTTATGACTGCGCGATTGACCTTCTTCCCGGGCACCTCTCCACCCAAGGGGCGACTTTATTCCTTTTTTCCCTCTGAGAAAGAGGCTATGGAGCAGAACATAAAGGAGTCACTTGCTGCAGGGATTATCCGCCCATCCTCCTTGCCAGCAGGGGCAGGGTTCTTCTTCTTCGTAGAAAAAAAGGACATATCCCTTAGACCCTGTATTGATTACAAGGGGCTAAATGAAATTACGGTCAAGAACCGCTACCACTACCTTCATCTAATGTCGTCAGCCTTCGAAATCCTCCAGGACGCCCTTGTCTTCACCAAACTGGATCTGAGAAATGCCTGCAACCTTGTCAGGATACGGGAGGGTGATGAGTGGAAAACTACCTTTAACAGACCCACCGGCCATTATGAGTATCTAGTGGTTCCTTTCGGCTTAACCAATGCGCTGGCGGTGTTTTAGGCTCTCATTAACGATGTCCTCAGAGATTTTCTCAATGCCTTTTTTTTTCCTTACCTGGACAACATCTTGATTTTTTCACGCTCAGTCAAGGAACACAAATCCCACGTTTGCCAGGTCCTGCAACGGCTACTTAAAAATAAACTCTACATCAAGGCGGAGAAATTTAAGTTTCATTGCTCATCCACATCCTTTTTGGGATATTGCATCTCCCCTGAGGGCATCCAGAATGACCCCACCAAGGTGAAGGCCTTGACTGGCCAGTACCGTCATCAAGACGCAAACTCAATGCTTCTTAGGGTTTGCCAACTTTTATTGCCACTTATGACCCTCATGTCTTCTAAGATTTGATTCCAATGGAACCCCCAGGCAGACAGAGCTTTCAAAAATCTTAAACATCGCTTCACCACTGCTCCCATCCTCATCTTCCCCGACCCCTCCCTCCAGTTTGTCGTGGAAGTAGATGCGTCCAAATATGGAGTAGGGGCCATCCTGTCTCAGAGGTCAACAGAATACAATAAACTTCACCCATGTCCCTTCTTCTCCTGCAGACTCACACCCCCCGCAACTACAACATTGGGGACCGTAAACTATTGGCAGTCAAATTGGCCCTCGAAGAATGGAGGCACTGACTGGAAGGGGCCGACCACCCCTTCCTTGTGTGGACTGACCACAAGAATCCGGAAAATTTAAGAATGGCAAAAAGACTTAACTCACGCCAGACACAGTGGTCGTTATTCTTCTCCCGTTTCTGGTTCACGCTGTCGTATCACCCTGGTTCCAAGAACGCTAAACCTGAAGCCCTCTCTCGGCAATTCTCCATCTCACAGGATGCATCACTCCTCAATGCCTCATGGCAATAACCCAGCTTACTGTGGACCACATGGTCCAGCAGACTCTTGAACAGGAACCAGGCCCAAGCATTGTCCCACCTAACAAGCTCTTTGTCCCAGTCTCTGTATGACCACAGGTGTTAGACTGGGCTCACAGTTTCAGGCTGGCATGCCATCCTGGGGCAGCACGAACTCTCTTCCTCCTTCAACAGCGCTTCTGGTGGTCCACGATGAAGGAGGACTTCAGGAACAAGATTACAAACCGTCCTCCTGAGGGTTTTTTTAGACCTCTTTCTATCCCCCACCGCCCTTGGTCCCACATCTCCACCGACTTCATCACTGGCCTACCACCATCCCAAAACAATACCTGCATCCTATCCATTGTGGATCGCTTTTCTAAGTCTGCACATTTCATACCACTACCAAAGCTCCCGTCTGTGAAAGAAACAGCCGAACTATTAATTAACCACGTCTTCCAACTTTACGGACTCCCGGTCGACATTATCTCAGACAGAGGCCCCCAGTTTTCTGCCCAGTTCTGGAAAGCCTTTTGCAACCTTGTCAGTGCTAACCCCAGTCTTTCTTCCGGATTCCATCCCAGGAGCTGGAAAAATCTTTAAGATGCATCCATCCTCCTAAAGCTGCTTCCTACCCTGGGTTGAGTACGCCCACAACTCGCTCCCCACCTCCGCCACAGGCATGTCCCCCTTTCACTGTTGCCTGGGCTATCAACCACCACTCCAACCCTTTCCAACCCAGAAAGAGGAGGTAGCCGTACCCTCAGCCCAAAAGTCACCGTAAGTGCCTTCCAACGCCAGACAAATCGTCATTGGTCACCAGCCCCTAGATATCGTGTCGGCCAAAGGGTCATGCTGTCTGCATGTGACCTACCCCTCAAAACGACATCAAAGAAACTTTCACCATGATTCATCGGACCTTTCACCATCACCCAGATCATAAATCCATGCTCCGTCCGACTAGCTCTACCACTCTTCATGCACAGAATCAATTCTACATGTCACGTCTCCCAGATACGTTGACTGGTCCCCTGTCCACTATCTCCACCAATCCAACCCCCCCGACTCATAGATGGAGGCGAAGCCTTCACAGTCCGTAGACTCCTCAGGTCTTGCTGCCGTGGTTGTGGTTTCCAGTAACTGGTGGACTAGGAGGGCTATGGCCCTGAGGAGTGGAGTTGGGTACCAGCCAGGTTCATCCTGGACAGCTCCCTTATCACTGACTTTCATAGACTCCACCCTAAAGCACCTGCTAAAACGCCAGGTGAGTTTCATGGGTTTGAGGCTTGGGGGGTACTGTCACAACCCATCAAGCTACAGCTCTGCCATGATCATATAAGCACTCCGGTTCCACGCTTCCAACCACCCCTTACATCTCATCACCTCACCTTCTGCTCTTAACACACATGTGCCCTAACACCAAGCATGCTCCTTACCTATTTAAACCGCACTCTGCCACAGTCACGTTGCCAGATTATTGAGCAGCCCCATCGTAGGTTTGTGCCACAAGATTTTTTCTAAAACAGTAGCCCTGTATGTTCTTGTTTAAAATTTCAAACACAGACTGAGCATCTTGACCCCATGACACATCCAAAAATCCAATGAAGCACTATTCACATATCGAACAATGACAGACAGTTGGGCATGGCAAAATATGTCAGTTGCTTCATTCACCTGCCATGCAAAAAAAGGAGCAGTATGAATTTCACCATTTACAGTATATGATCAGAAACAGTGGCTGCGAGAGCAGAGATCAAGTCATTTTGGATTGAGTGGGACATCCCAGAAACTACTTTCAGCTGATGACTGAAATTGTGTGGACAAGACAGAGTCATATTTAGCTAATGTTTCTGTTAATTCCCTGTAATTTCCCTTATTTGCTGATTCACTACTCTCATCATGCCCCCTGAATGCCAGCTCCTGACGGCCAAGCAAGGAAGTCACATCAATTAGACGGTTTAGGAAGGCCCTGTTATTATTATTATTTTTTTTACTGTTTAATTATGTTTTGCCATCTGAATGAGAAGACCTTCATTGATTGGATGTTCAAACCTGACCCTGCCCAGACATCTTAACCTTGCACATGAACTCGCATGTTCTTTGCACTTTTCATACCTTTTGTAAGCCCTGTCAAAGTTACCCAGATCCCCAAAACCCACGTTCGATCAAACACATCCCATTCCCTGAAAAGGTTTCGTCAAGAGGCATGGCCAACAATACATTTTCTTTGTCACAGCACTTCCAGTCAGCCAGTTCACTTTATCATACCAGGAGAGCTGAAACGACCTGTTATTTTTTCCTGATTTTTGCACCAGATCGATCTTGGGCATTGGTCTGCCCTGTCATTTAATTCTGAGTCTCTCCTCATAAGGAAGACTAATAAATGGTTTTGCCAAAAGTGGGTCAACAATATTAGCACCATCTGCATCTTCCATTATGCACAGCTTGCTAGCTGGCTAGTTTCCTCTTTCACAAGCTACTTTAATTATATGAACAAACTAACTTTACAATGCTGAAACAAGAAGCAAAGTAAAGAATGCTATAATATGTTTTTTCATTATTTAAAGAATGATTTGTACAAACAAAAATTGTTTATATCACCGGCAAACAATACAGGGTGCAGCATTTCGTCATATCACTTCACCTGCAAATCCGCATGGGACTGAACTTGAATCTCTGTAGCACTGATGTATACTTAAGACAGGCTGTCAATCAAAAAAAGAGGTTCCGCCCTTTAAACAGCTTCTCCAATCATCATGCAGCAGCCCAGCATCCTGGCCCGCCCACTGCTCCATTCACTCTCAGAGAAGCTGAGCTTCCCTGGAAGTGACAATTTTGGTGCATTTATCCAATTACCTCTGTGCTTTCTCATAGAGCTCCAGTGCAGCTGGGCTTCAGGAGGGTTTAACGTGCTGTGCTGCACAGAAATGTATGACGTCATTTTACAATAAATTACCTGATTCTGAACAAGCTCGTCATGAAGTTAACCGCGTTTTATAACCACTTTTATTGAAACGAATAAAAATACGACAGTGCATATATAAGCATTTATTTTCTGACATAGTAGAGGAAGCAGAGCTTCCCTTGTAGTCTTAGAGCAGTCGCCACTGATATATACATATCTAGCTTGAGCACACATGTATATATAGGTTGTTATTTATATATATATATATATATATATATATATATATATATATATATATATATATATATATATATATATATATGTTTGCTCAAGCTAGATATGTGCTCAAGCTATTTTGAAGAAACACAAGGAGAAGGCAATATTTAAGACCATAGATGCAGTGGTCTGGTAAACAAACTTAATGCAAGCACATGAAAGAAACCTCATGTTAAACTTCCTTTAACATTGCGAGATGGCTAGCAGTGCGGCAAAGAAACTGGCAAAAACTACTGGGATGCAGGTATACCCATATACTGTGTGAAAAAGTCTGCAGATAAGTTGTCTTTATGGACGTTTTGTGGCCCAGCTTTATGGGTATGGAGCCATACTTCCCACACGGAAACAAGGCTAAACTATGCATTAAAAAATAGGAACTGAAGTTCAGAAAAATGGCAAGATGTGTTATGGACAGATGAGTCAAAATGTAAAAAACTAATCTGTAATAGGAGGCAGGTTGTTTGCTGAAGGGCTGGAGAGCAGTACAATAATGAATGTCTGCAGGCAACAGTAAAGTATGGTAAAGGCTTCACTTCGAAAAGGTCAGAATGTACTTTCCTCCTAAACAGTCCCAAGCATTTTAGATATCTGCGCAATTCAATTCAATTCAACTTTATCTGTATAGCGCTTTTAGCAATTGTCATTGCCGCAAAGCAGCTTTACACAATCAAAAGAATTATTTAAGTTTGTATGAAATGTGAATGTGTATGAATCAAAAGTTGACATTCTAAGGATAATATCATCCAAATTACTCAATTACATTAATATCTTCAAGTATCCCAGATATTAAGTCATAATTACAAGTTAGTAATCCATAATTATGAGATAATTTCTGTGATTTTTTTTTTCTTTTGTGAATTCAATGTACTTTCATAAACAAGCTCTAAGCTCACTGACTTTTACAGTTTTTACTTACTTACACTTACTATCCTTTCTTTTCACTTGTTGTTCTCTCTCTCTCGCTCTCGCTCTCATTCTCTCTCTCAACTCTCCAAATAATGACGCAGCCACCCAAATTACGAGCAGCCTGCCATACTTGTTAAATTAAAAGCCTCTAACTTTTGCCCCTGTTACACTTGATTAGAGATTGCACTGAGATTGGTCCTAGATCATTCTTAAATTAACAGTCCTCGCACATTTTTATTAATTCTTTTTAAGCTAAGTTCGAGAATTCTTAGAGCAAATTCTTACAAGTTTTTTGAATAGGGCTGTAACGCTCGTTTTTTTATATTTGAGCTAATTAATATTTTAGTGTTTTACCGCCGGAGAGGATGTTGGACAGACGAGTTAGCTTATTTGCTGCCCAATGCAATGAATGGGAGTACTTTATTTTACACACAGCGTGTATAGAATGAGCAGCACATTCATACGTGAACCTACAACCAATTCAGCCTAAGCATGAACCAGGACACATTCAACACGTCACACACACCCACACACACAACATGGCCAAAGCCACTACCCCAAACACTCTTCCCCAACAGGGTGAACACATAGTAACTCCCACAAGGCATGCTGGTTATCAGCCGCCGCCCTACCCACACCACACTGCCCCCACCTGAGACCGTCCCCGGTCACCATGATGAACTCCGTCTCAAAGGCGTGAAGGCGGTCGGCGCTGGCATTGGAAATGCCGGAGTCCTTTGGCGGGGGAGGGGTGAGCGTGAACATTGCGGTCCGGCCTCCACAGAGTTCCGGTGGGGCACAACTCGTGCCCGCCCCGCCAACCGCACCCGGTAGATAACATCGGAGAGTCGAGCAATTACCATATGGGGCCCACCCAGTGGGACATAAGCTTGGCCGAGAGCCCTCTCTTCTTTCCGGAGGAACACACCCATACCTGCTCTCCAATAGCAAAATCTCGCCCCCGGCTGTGAGTGTCCATGCCCACACGCTCCATAGGTGACCCCACCAGAAATTCCTGCACCGGTGCCCGCGAGCGCTGGGTGGGGCCCTTCTGCTTGCCGATTAGCGGATCACGGTCCAGCTGTGACACTGGCGAAGCGACTACGGGTGACGCAGTAACTCGGCTGCACGCTGACTCGGACAGCTGATCACCGCCGGAGAGCCTGGAGAACTGCACGCGAAGAATGTTCGGAGTCGAGGGTTCTACATCGCCACGGCGCTCCACTCGCTTGCAGAACCAACCACGCGCTTTGCTGCCCGGCCGTCGGGATAAAGCGCCGGCGTTAGCGTGTAGGTTTCCCGCTCGGTCTGCCAATGGAAGTTCCGCCCCCCGGGTGTGCGCCACCAACCTGTCCGGCTGTAGTTTGGGTCCCAGCAACCTGGCCACCCCGAAGCCACCACGCAGAGTTCCGTTAGCCAAATTCAGCACCGCACCCCATCTCTCCAAGATGTCCAACCCCAAACTGCAGTCCCGCATTGTTCGGGGACCGCCAGCTCTACGCACGCTGCTTTCTCACCGGCGCCGAACCGAAAGTGGAGCGACTCCCGCAGCATTGCCCCGTCCTTTCGCTCATCGGCCAGGAGGTCTTCCAGCACCTGGAGTGCTTCGCCCTCTAGCGAGAGAGCTACCCGGACGGCTGTTTCCGCCGGGGACCAGCCCGCGAAGTCGGTGGCTAGCTCTAATTGGGCGAGAAATGCGTGGGGTTCAACGGCGCCGTTGTAGGAAGGAAGGCGCAGCTGCAGGTCGCTTCGTCAGCTGACAGTGCACGGAGCTGTCGCTTGCTTAGGCGCTTGCGCAGCATCGGCCGCCGCTCCGAGATCCAGTGCCGGGATTTTCATTTCGCCGCTCCGCTTGGTCGTCGTGGTGTGCTCGCGCTAGCTCCTGGCGGCCTGCTTGGATTTTTAGTAGGTCCTCCGTAGTGCGCTCCAACTTGTTATTCTCCATCCCACTTCTGACGCCAATGTAACGTTTTACCGCCGGAAAGGACGTTGGAGAGACGAGTGAGCTTATTTGCTGCCCAATGCAATAGCTGGGAGTACTTTATTTTACACACAGCGTGTATAGCATGAGCAGCACATTCATGCGTAAACCTACAACCAATTTAGCCTAAGCATGAACCGGAACACATTCAACACGTCACACACACCCACACAGAGTCGTGAATCTATATATGGGCTAATATTATTAACTTCCGGTGTTGCGCAATCTTTACGGAGCAAGTAAAGACACATGACAACAACTTCAAAACCAACCCAAAGTGTATTAAGTGAAAAAATTACAAACAAATAAGGTGCACTGAAAAAAGAATATATACAAAATATATACAACTATAAATAATGTATAAAATGTATGCGTGTGTGTGAGTGCAAATGTATAAATGTCCAAGTCCGTGTTATTGTGAGTGTGTAATGATGATCGGGAGAGATGGCACGGTCCCACCGGTTTAAGATGGAAAATCCGGGAGCATGAGAAAACAGAACTATTAGAGGTATTGAATGTGTCCAATGAAGATGAATCCAATCAAGGAAAATAATCCTCTGTGACCACAAACAAGCTCTCTCTCTCTTTTACACAGCGCTGTAAACGTCATCTCTCCTCCTCGAGTGCTTTGTCGGTTCCGGCTTTATACTGGCACACGTGACTTGATAGGTCATCGGGGTTCCCTCGCACCACCACCGTGCATGCTCGTGAGAGCTTAACCCCGGAACCAATCCACCGTCATCTTGGATACAAAATAAACCGTATAGGAGTCGGTACTAAGGCCTGGTGGTTTTATTTTTTATTAACCACTTTATTTTAACCTATAAAAACAACCCCCTTATGTGACTGTGCTTCAGGGATTTTCAATAATCCCTCAGCAGTTCCATTAATCTATTTTCAGAATTTTGGATTGTAAATCCTTTTTATGATAGATCTTACTAGAAATATTCAAAAATATTTTCATTAAATTAAAACAAAAGATTTTATTCAATTTAAACCAAACAAGCCTAAAATGTTCCACTTTGATTATAATCATAAAGTACATTCTAACAATATTATTAGGAAATACCCTAATATTTTGAAGTATTACATTTTTTATTTTCATAAAATTCAAACAAAAAAGGCTTTAAAATAATATTTTTTTACATGTAGGAATATTCATATAGTTGATTTGTCATCTCCTACCTTTTCTTTAATCTCCTCTACAGGAACAGTGTTGTGAGTTTTGTGGTCTCCCTCAGTACAGAACTGACAAACACATGTCTGACAGTCTCTACAGAAAAGCTTCAGGGGTCTCTCATGTTTCTGGCAGATGTAATTTTCCAGGTTCTCCACAGGCTCCATCAGTTTGTGCTTCATGAGTTTAGGTGTAGTTTTATGGATCATCAAGTGAGCATCGCAGAAAGAAACTCCACAGTGCAGACAGGATTTTATAGCCTCCAGCTTTTCCTCAGTGCAGGAATCACACAGAACCTTCTTAGGCTTGAGGGGAATTTGCTTCTTAAATTGAGCAGCTAGTCCAGAGATGAACGTATTAACACGTAACTCAGGTCTTGTAGGAAAATTTGTTTTACACACCGGACACCGGCAGTGTGAACTGCTGTCCCAGGCCCCTCTGAGACAGATCATACAGTAGTTGTGTCCACATGGAGTAGAGACTGGATCAGTAAACACATCCAGACAGATGGAGCACTGGAGCTGATCTTCAGTAAGGAGACTCCCAGAGGAAGCCATGACTGATTTAAAGATACAAGTATGACAGAGAGAGGTAAAATGAAAAATCAGAAAGCATCATGCATTTAGCAAAAAACTATTCTACTAAAATATTATTGTAAATATGATAAATAAATAAATAAATAAATAATCAAGAAAACAAACATTTGATTACTCTCCTATCTTATGAGATAAATGTAAAGTATAAAAAAATAAATAAAAGAAAAAAATACTAACAAACTTCACACATGTAATTTCGCTTACCAGATTTGATGTTTTCCAAAAAAAAAAAAAAAGCTTTTAAAATCTGGTTACAGCTCTGCTCATATAACAACTTTGTATGTATAGCACAGTACTTTAGTGCATACCTAAACAGTTAACCATAAAGTTACCTGTTGACCCTGAATACAGAATAAAGCCGGTATGGACGATGAACCTGTTTGGATTTTAAAGAAAGACTAAAAAAAGGCTTCGAAACTGGAGATCCCAGTCCGCCAAACAGTAGGAAATTCTGATTAGGGAACAACTTTGTACTTAGCTTTCGTTTCACAAAAGGGACATCTTGGCCACTCCCAGAATCAGGCGTTTCCATACTCTATTTCTTATGCACAGTTTGGCCAGCAGGTGGCAGACATGTGGCCACTATACAGTACATTATTTCCATAAAGTATACTCAGCAAAAAAAGAAACGTCCCTTTTTCAGGACTGTGTATTTCAACAATAATGTTGTAAAAATCCAAATAATTTTACAGATCTTCATTGTAAAGGGTTAAAACAATGTTTTCCATGCATGTTCAATTAACCATAATCAAGTAATTAACATGCTGATCATCCTCGCAGTGGAAGACCACGTGTAACAACACCTGCACAGGATCGGTACATCCGAATATCACACCTGCGTGACAGGTACAGGATGGCCACAACAACTGCCCGAGTCACACCAGGAACACACAATCCCTCCATCAGTGCTCAGACTGTCCGCAATAGGCAGTCCATGAGTCCATTTTACTTCTAATTTAACATTTTTTTTTATCAAGATTTGCTGTTGCTGGAGTTTTTTAAATACAAAAAAGACTGGTGAAGACATTTTATCCTTTATTATGTGGGTTGTATTACATTGCATCATTTTTATTATTGTAAATTATTCAGATAGTTTCTTAAGTAAATGAAATGAGCAGCCCTGACTCGTACCTTCTTGTTTTACTGAGAATACTTATAGTTTGTTCATTTTGAAGCCAGCAGGACAAGGAACAGGAAACAACAGACAAACACGATGACATCAGTTGGTTTACAATTCAGTTCAGCTAATACCATGAAAAATACACTCAGCATCCAAATATGCTTTTACATACAACATAAGAGTCATTAATAAATAAATAAATATCTGTCCTATTCTAATAATTTATTTTACAAGAACTATACAGTAAATAAAAAGGTTAATTGATTTATTCAAAAGATAAATTTTAACAAATATTTCAATCTGGCAAATATTTTTAGCCTCCTGTTGTGTTTGTATTTCGCTCACACTCATTATGTTTCAAGATACTTTTGACCAGGATAATTTTATTTGATTATAAATCTACAATAATACATACATGTACTGTGACAGAATAAAATACAGTACAAGGTATTAACTCCTGCCTTAAAAAAACAGTATTTGGTTTTCTGTTATTTTGAAAGTGTAAAAGATAAAAATTAAATCCAACTTTTTTTGACATATTATTAGAATGTCTCATTTGCATTTTGATGGCTTTTGGGGATGTTTCCATCTCTCCCTGGCTTCTTTATGCACATTAATACACATTTTTACTTGGGGTGCCCAAACGTTCGATCTACAAATTAACCTGCTGTTTACCTTTAAAGAAAGTAAAAATAAATCCAGACAAATAAATGTTTCCATTTATGTATGCAGGTGCTGTATGTGTGTGTGTGTGTGTGAAGCTAAAGTAAGAGGAGAGGAGGAATGAGCCCCTCCCCCTCTACCCCTTCTTATCTTTTACATTTACTCTTCCTCCTCTCTTATTTGAGTTTAACACACTCGCATGCACACACACTTTAATGTTAACACTGTTTTATCTGGAAAAAAATAAACAAGGAACATCTCTAATGACACACATGTGAGTTCAAACTAACAGAATTATTGTAAAGTAAAAATAAAGCAAAGGCTGATACAGAGACAGAGAGAAAATGGATCTTTAAAGTGCCACTATTATGCTTTTTCAAATATTTTCTTTCATGCAGTGTGTCATGTAGCTGTATGTGAACATAAAATACCTGCACTATCTGTGACGCTGACAGTGCACGATAAATAAAGTTTTTGTCTATTAAAAAAAAGAATCGGCTCACATTCGCCTAAACGAGTTGTTAGCAAATCTATTCTTACTCTGTTACGGATCCACGTCACTCCGTAACATATTTGCATAATTTCCGCCCACGTTCTAGATCACAAACAACTTGCCCGCCCACGTTCTACGTCATGAACAACTTGCCTGCCATCTTACAATTAACGTTATCACACTCTTGTTAATGTGAACGAGCATTCTTGCTGGGTTCGATTAAACACTTTGTAATATAAAAAAACAATAAAAAAAACAAGAGCACACAAAATCCTTTTTAACTGTTTATTCTCCACCATTCACCAAAACTGAGCTCTAATACTCGCGAAGTGCGTATGCCTAGCTATGGAAAGCCCCGAGGGAAAAAATGCCCAACAAGCGAGATTAGTCTGTGGTCGGCTAAAAACAAAACTGAGCCAGCTAGCTCTCCAATGTGTGCTTCCTGGACAATAAATTGGATTACATTCAACTCATCTTATTTTGATAAGGCTTGCAGCAGTGGCTTGTGTGTTTATATCAAAACGAAAAGGTGTAAGTACTGTACATTACAAGATTAGGGAGTTACTGCAGAACACACACTTTGCTCGCAAACGGCCTTACTCGCAATTTGACATTCCACTGTAAGTGCTCCCTAAATTCCCTTAGTATGTGGAATTTGCAATAAGAGTTCGACCCCTGTGCATGGGTTGCACCACAGTCACATGGACACGAGGCGAGTTCTTACGGGAGAAAGGGGAATTTTATTAAGGCAAGATGGGGTAGAAAAGAGGTAAATGAGGGAGGACGGATAAAAGAGAAAGAAAGATGTGAAAGTGTGCATGGGCAGATCCATCGGCAGTGCCCAGCTGGCATGCGGGCACACGGCTGGCGAAAGGAGGTGGTGGGCAGAGTGGCAGAGTGGATCAAGCAAAGGGAGCCAAGACGAGCCCCTCCCAACTCTCTCTGAGTGTGACCACGGGACTCTCTCCTCGATGTCAGTCGGCTGGGCGACTTTCCCTGCTGGGATCAGTGTTGCCTTCATTCATATCTTGTATTGATATGACTCCCTAGTGCTTTTCTTATTGTGTTCACCTGTATCCAGTTACCTTCTCATTAGTTTATCAGTTCAAATCTATATATTATTTTATCTCATGTGACATCTTATTATGTGAAGCCTATTAGAACTGTACCACATTTTTCAAAGTTTCCCATGTTTTCATCTTGTTCATATCTAATGCAGAAAAGACCTCCAGACTGGACTATTGTAATGCATTACTAGGTGGTTGTCCTGCATCCTAAATAAACAAGCTTCAGTTATTCCAAAATGCAGCCACCAGGGTTTTCACTAGATTCAGAAAATATAATCATATAACCCCAATATTATCATTCCTGCACTGGCTACCTGTTCAGTTTAGAACTTATTACAAAATAGTATGACTTACATACAAGGCTTTAAATGGTTTAGCTCCCACATACCTAACCAGTCTTCTGATATGCTACAATTTACCACGTTCCTTAAGATCACAAAACTCTGGACTTCTGGTAGTTCCCAGAATTGCAAAATCTACAAAAGGGGGTAGGACATTTTCATATTTAGCTCGAAGGCTAAGTTTTGAAATAGCCTTCCAGACAGTGTTCGGGGCTCAGACACAGTTTCCCAGTTTAAAAGTATTTAAGACGCATCTCTTTAATCTGGCATACGCGTAACTCATCCCATAACTTTATACTCCAGTACATCTATCCTGAATGGCAACAACGATAATTCTCTCTATCTGTTCTGTATTTTTCTACCCATCCCGAGGCATCTGGAGATTGTGCCAGCTTCAGTAGACAAAGGCCAACCCTACAAGGTTCCTGAGGCCTCCAGAAAAGGACCAGCTCCAGCTGGATTCTGCTTTATGATGGTTGGAGCTACATATGCTGCTCCTGTGCTTCCAGTGATCCAGACCCCATCTGCCCTCTGCACCTGCTGACTCCCTATGCTGAACTGGACTTCATGTTAATTTAAAGAACTTCTGCTATATTGAACTTTCAGCTGCATAACACAGATGATGTTATATAATTTATATCTTTTATCACCCAAATGAGGATGGGTTCCCTGATTGAGTCTGGTTCCTCTCAAGGTTTCTTCCTATTGCCATCTCAGGGAGTTTTTCCTTGCCACCATCGCCGTCACCATTGGCTTGCTCATCAGAGACATTTCATTCATTATCCATTTATTCATCTCGTTATTATCTAGACACATTTTTTCTCACACATACACACTTCCAAAATTGAATTGAATTGAATTGAATTTAAAATTCTTAGTTTTTACCTGACAGCTGTTTGCTGGTTAAATTATTCTGGATTGTCCTAGTGTGTCTGTTCCTTTCTGTATTTTGATTCATGCTTATAATAACAGTTATGTTGATAATTGGAATGGCCCTGATGTTAGACTCAAGTTAAGTCAAGTCAAATTTATTTATAGCACATTTAAAAACAACCGAAGTTGACCAAAGTGCTGTACAATGATAGAAATAAAATGACCAGAAATAAACAGAATAAAATGAAGGCTTATAAAATTTAATATAACTATAAAAATTAGTTAGTGACAGTTAATAAAACAGTAATCAAATGAAAACATGCATAAACAATTTAATAAAAAATAATCAATTAAACTAACTAAAAGTAAAATTAAAAATTAAAAGTAATAAAAGAGGGTCAAATTTCTCAGCCAGGTGTAAAAGCCAGGTAAAAGAAGTGAGTTTATTAGTCTGGATTTAAAAGTTTCTTATGTAGGTGCTGCTCTAATATTAAATGGTAAACCATTGCATAATTTAGGTGCAGCAACAGCAAATGCTCGGTCACCTCTGAGCTTTAGTCTAGACCTTGGGACAGAAAGGAGTAACTAGTCTGTGGATCTAAGATTTCTTGATATTGCATGCGGTTGTAAAAGCCCAGAGATGTACAGAGGTGTAAAACCATTCAGTGATTTAAAAAACAAGTAATAAAATTTTTAAATCAATCCTGTAGCGAACCGGGAGCCAGTAAAGTGACTTTAATATTGGAGTGATGTGGTCACTTTTGCGTGTACCGGTTAAAAGTCTAGCAGCAGAATTTTGGACAAGCTGTAGACGAGAAAGAGATGACTGGCTGATTCCTGTATATAACGCATTACAGTGATCAAGTTGAGATTTAATCTTAGCTAAAATTCTCAGTTGGAAGAAACTAGATTTAACAACTGAGTTTATTTGTTTATTAAATTTAAAATCATTATCAAATATAATGCCTAAATTCCTTACAAATGGTTTACAGTAGTTCGTTAATGGAGCAAAGTCGCTGCCAGGAGCACACAAGGAATCCATTTTTCCGAAGGCCACAATCTCAGTTTTATTTTCATTTAATTTAAGAAAATTTAGAGACATCCATGTTTTAATGTCATCTAAACAAGCTATAAGGGACTTGATGGCATTATTAGTGTGTTTTTTCTTCAAAGGCAAATAGATACTGTATGGGTGTCGTGAAAAAAGATTCCATACTTGTTAATGACGGAACCTGGAGGTAGCATACATAAAGAAAAGAGGATAGGACCCAGGATAGAACCCTGTGGTACCCCACAAGTTAGTGAAGCCTCTGAAAAAGAAAAACCACCTAGGCTCACTGAAAAGGTTCTGTTGGTCAGATAGGATTTAATCCAGTTCAGTGCTAATCCTCGAATGCCACAGCAGTTTTCTAGGCTTGAGATAAGAATGTTGTGATCTATGGTATCAAACGCTGCACTAAGATCTAATAGCACTAAAATAGCAGAATCTCCTGAATCGGCTGTCAATAAAAGATTGTTAGAAACTTTTAAAAGTGCAGTTTCTGTGCTGTGGTGTGCTTTAAATCCAGACTGAAATAATTACAAAATTGCATTTTCATTTAGAAAAGTCTGCAGCTGTAAGCACACATCCTTCTCTAATACTTTCGAGAGAAATGGCAGTTTTAATATCGGTCTAAAACTCACGCAATCATATCCTGCATTATTATCTTGTGACCACACAGAGACTGGATGTATTTGTGTTGAATATGTTTTATTAAGTGAATGATTAATTTATAGAGTAATGATTAATTCAGGTTTGTAGTTTCACAGGGTGAGTTCAGGGTGATATATAATATGAGATTAAATGAATCTTGAGAGAAAACAAGAAAACTAAACCTCTATAACAGTGAAACATTGTCCCTTCAATGAAAATACATTTAGTTCTAACAAATTTGATGAAAACTCATTGGAAACATAAGTGGAGTAAGCACAGGAAAGTCATTAAGTAGTTATTTATACAAATACCATTATACAGACCAATAAAAATAAAAGGTTTTATAAAAGGCATTATGAGGACAAGTTTTTACCAGCTCTACTTTAGGAAAGACAAATTAGGAGAAATAATCTTTAAATTTTTGGCATTTGGCAACTTTATTTTTATAACCTAATCTTGGTTTTGAGCCCAGGGATATATGATCAGTGGTACTGAGTTACCACCGTCTTCATTAAGGCCAGGGCTGAAGAATGGATAGAGTTTTTCAGTGAAAGTCTGACCAGTGAAAGAGTACATGTGATGCTTTGCTTCAACATTGTAAAAAGAGACCAGTCCTTCTTCGTAATCCACAAACACCCCCACCTTCTGAGGAGGTTGTTTCGAGGAGAGAGGGATTGAAGCAGAATCTAGCGCTACATATCCAACCTGATTATTCCAAGACACACACCAAAATCCATTTTCAGGGCAGGCCGTAATGTTTCCCTTCCTATTAACAGTCTCTCTGACCACGCCTAAATCCCACTTAGTTTTCCCTTTGACATCGACTTCATAATAAAATCTTCCTGAGGAGAATCCTTCTTTTCCCAGCACACAAATGCAACGATCAAACCTCTCTGGGTTATCAGGAAGCTTCTTTATTATGTTTTCACATGTGACCTCTTTGCCATCATTAGACACGGAAAGACAAGGATTTGCTGTGTCAGGATCCAGTATTACATCCACTAAGACAAAATAATAATAATAATAATAATAATAATAATAATAATAATAATAATAATTGTAAAACATTATAAATGTAGTCATGTTTGTCATTGTACAGTACTTATACAGTTAGACAAGCAAATAGATCCCACTGACCTGCATGTTGCTGAATTCTCTTTAGCTCTGTTTGTGAAAGATAAACAAATGTACTTTAGTGTCTTAAATGGCTTAGTAATACGAACTCCAGTAGAGTATTGTAACATTAACCTCATATCATTATGGGTGTGGTGCTTGTGCAACAGAGAAAAGGTGGCTAGATGCCAAGTGGCAAGTTTAGTAAAAAAAAAGGCATATTCTGTCAAAGATATGTATCACATCGTTTCTTGCAGCCCCATTAAAAATGTCTTTCTGCAGGATACCAGCTACAGCTACTTCTTTAGAGGATTTGTGGAGCCCATGCCTTGATGGGTTAGGGGTGCTTTAGTGGTACAAGGGGAACTTACACAATATTAGCAAAGTGTTTCATTGCTATGGTTGATGGTAGTCTAAAAAACAAGAATTTGGATTTCCTGACTTTATTTTTTACTTACTACTGAAAAACTTTGCTCCCTAAGAACTGAGAAATGAATATATGCTTACCAATGTGAACAAACTTTTCCATTGCATTATTAAGTAGTTCTTGCATTATTTTCCTCCTCAGACTCTCCACACTGAGATGAGAGTTAATTGTGACATCAGTCCAGTCCTGGGTGTGTGGAGGGCTGCACAGTGACGGGTAAATCTACAGTACAGCAGGAGAGAGGAGAAATCCCTCAGCATGGGGACTGCTGTCCTGTCATGTGCTGCATTGCTATTGAGAAACAGAGGGACTCTGACCTGTAGGAGGTGGAGGTGATCCTCAGTGTGTGAGAGCTGCTCCAGCTCAGTGTTTCTCCTCTTTAGCTCAGTGATTTCCTGCTTCAGATCTTTAATGAACTCTTCAGCCTGCCTCTCTGTTGCCTTTTCCTTCTCCATTACTTTAGGTAGGTCAGCAAGGCTTGTCACAATGCAGATCATCAGAGCACTAAAGATCTCCACACTGTCTATTTTTTCTTTTTCTGTGTTGTTCTAAAAAAGTTAAACTTGATTTCTATGCAGTGATTTTGATTTTTTCTCAATCGGTGAGAGATAACTGTATGAGTACTAATGAGCCATAATATTAACAATACATAACAGTAAAAAATAATAATAATAATAATAATTATTATTATAATTATTATATATATTAGTATATATAAGTATTTGATCACCCTGTGATTTTGCAAGTTTTTTTTATATAGAAATCATGAAGGGATTTACGTGGTCAGATAGGGAAATTCCTGTGGTCAGATAAGACCAAAGTAGAACTTTTTCGTCTTAACTCCATTCGCCGTGTTTGGAGGAAGAAGAATAATAAGTATCATCCCGATAATACCATACCTACAGTGAAGCATGGGGCTGGGAGCATCATGCCCTGGAGGTGTTTTTCTGCACAGGGGACAGGACGACTGCACTGTATTAAGGAGAGGATGAACAGGGCCATGTATTGTGACATATTGGGCAAAAACCTCCTTTCCTCAGTCAGAGCATTAAAGATGGGGTTTAATGGATCCTTTCCTTAAAAATCTCAAACAGGTGCTACTAATTTAGAATCATGAGTGTAGCTGGACTATTTAAAAGCAAAATAACAGGTCTTTGAGGGTCAGAAATCTGGCTGATAAGCAAGTGATCAAATACTTACTTGACACAGAGATTCACAAATAAATAGTTAAAAAATCATACAATGTGATTTCCAGATTTTTCTTTTAAATTCTGTCTCTCACAGTGGAAATGCACCTATGCTAAAAATTGTAGACCCCTTCATGATTTCTAAGTAAGAGAACTTGCAAAATCACAGGGTGATCAAATACTTATTGACCTTACTGTATATATATATATTAAGCAGCAATATATATATATATATATATATATATATATATATATATATATATATATATATATATATATATATATATAAACATGATATTTTCCAATGGTTTCAAACTAATTAATGGGTCGAGCACCTGCCAATCATTTACAAACCAGGTCTTGACATCACTGTTAATAAGCGTCTCATCAGGTTTAGGGGACGGACTCATTTAAGCAGTATATGGCAAAAACAAACCATCTAACTAAGTGTGGTATAAAGATATGGGCAGATTTATAATGAAATAAAATGATCCGGTCATAAGTGACCGGGAACATTATGAGTTTGAGCCACAGTGGGGGCTGGTGCAAAAAAAAAAAATTGGAGGAGGCGCAAACAAAATTAAAATTGACTTTTTAATAATCGCCTGTAAATAGACATTTATCGAGTGATTAAGCAACATTACTACTAGTATAAAATAAAGGCATGACTGAAATCGCATCTAGTCATCTGCTCCGCTTGCCATAAGAAGTGCTGAGAAAGCACAGAGTGTACGCTCGGCTGTGATCACTTGACTGCTGCTTAATTAAAAGATCAAGCCACTGGCCAGGGGTAGCTCAGCGGTTAAGGCATTGGAGTTCGGTTCAGAAGATCCCAGGTTCAAACCCCACAACCACCAAGTTGTCATGGTTGGGCCCTTGAGCAAGGCCCTTCAACTGCTCAGATGTGCAATGAGATAAAATTGTAAGTCGCTTTAAAAAAAGAGTGCCTGTTAAATGTCGATCTGGTCCAAGCTCTTTAACTTTTTTTTCTCTTTTTGTCCGATCGCCTTGTGAAGAGGTATTTTAGCAAAGAAATTATAGAACTTCCTCTTATATTTAGCTGCATCCAAGTCAATCACTATTCAATACATTAACTAACAATCTGCTGACCGTTAATAAGACTCATTGAGAATGGTCCAATCACATGAGCCCAAATATTTAAAAACAATATTAATTGGCTAAGAACAAAAGTGGGAGAAAAAAAAGTGCTGTGCCCCAAGGATAATTTAGATCAAAATCCAATTAGACCTCAGCCACAAATCACATGCTTTTCAAAAAATTACGCGCCTACATAGACACTCGTTTGTCCAGCGCCCCGTGTACACAAACACAAATGAAAGTAATACAGTTTTTTTTTTTTTTTGTAAATAAATTATTTTAAGAAATACAGCGGAATATTGTGACTAAATGACTTTATTTCATTATTTAAAAAAATTATTATTATGTTAAATAATTACATGTTAAAGTAACGTTTTTCTCTGCCTAACTTTAAGAGGGAGGCCACACTGGTGAGCCACAAACAACACACAACATAAGGGTTAATAATCTAGTTATTTATCTGTCGAGCATATTTTCTATGTCTAGAAAATATGCTTGGCAGATTATAACAATTGGTTTAACAATTTTGCATATCAAGTCAAATAGGCATTTATTGTTATTTCAACCATAAACTAACTAGCTAACTAACTAACTTTTTAAAATCTTTGCATGATCCACATATTGATCTGGCATATGTTTTACGTAGACTGTCCTCCCTGACACAACTCTCCTCCTTTATTTAGGCTTGGGACCGACATTAAGACCCCACTGGCTTGTGCAACCTCATTGTCTGAGTGGAAGATTATGTCATACTGTACATGTTAATGCACCTATCTAGGGCATGAAAGAAAGATTCTCAGTAATGTTTTAACGTTGTAGTCATATAACTATATGACTTTTATTTTATGATTTGTGGTTCTTCTGGTGAGATATCAACTTACAGTATGGTTAGTTCACACCCAGTTTGGGTGTCAGAGTTATGATATTTTGACTATAAAATATGTCTATTAATATAAAAACTTACTTTATACAGTTTTGTAGAATGTTTGATTTCCTGAATTTTCTTCAGTAGGTCCTGAATCATCTGCTGAATTCCTGCATGAATCATCCACAACTCAGTCTATATGAAAACAAAACAGTATTTTTTTAGTATGTTACAGTATTAATTTTAATGAATTTGAAACAATCTTATTTTTTTTAAATAAAGCCAAATGAATTTGTCTGACTAAAATCCTCACCTTATTATCTTTACTCTCCTCCTCTACAGGAACAGTGTGGTGAGTTCTGTGGTGTCCCTCAGTACAGAACTGACACACACACGTCTGACAGTCTCTACAGAACAGCTCCAGGGGTCTCTCATGTTTCTGGCAGATGTAATCCTCCAGGTTCTCCACAGGCTCCATCAGTTTGTGCTTCATTAGTTTAGCTGTAGTTATATGGGTTATAAGATGAGTGTTACAGAAAGAAACTCCACAGTGCAGACAGGACTTTACAGCCTCCAGCTTTTCCTCAGTGCAGGAATCACACAGAACCTTCTTAGGCTTGAGGGGAATTTGCTTCTTAAATTGAGCAGCTAGTCCAGAGATGAAAGTATTAACACGTAACTCAGGTCTTTTGGAAAAATCTTTTTTACACACCAGACACCGGCAGTGTGAACTGCTGTCCCAGGCCCCTCTGAGACAGATCATACAGTAGTTGTGTCCACATGGAGTAGAGACTGGATCAGTGAACACATCCAGACAGATAGAGCACTGGAGCTGATCTTCAGTAAGGAGACTCCCAGAGAAAGCCATGACTGATTCACAGATACAAGTATGACAGAGAGAGGTAAAATGAAAGATCAGAAAGCATCACGCATTAGCAGAAAACTATTCTACTAAAATACTCACTCACTCATCTTCTGTACCGCTTTATCCTGTATTTAGGGTCACAGGGACCTGGAGCCTAAGGGCACAAGGCAGGGTACACCCTGGACAGGGTGCCAATCCATCGCAGGGCACACACACACACTACGGGCAATTTGGGAACGTCAATTAACCTTACCTACATGTCTTTGGACTGTGGGAGGAAACCGGAGTACTGGGAGTCAAGCCACCAAGCACAGGGAGAACACGCAACCTCCATGCACACAGAGACAGGAATCGAGCCTGGCTGGGAATCGAACCCGGACCCTGGAGGAGCAGGGCAACAGTGTTAACCACTACACCACCATACCGCCTACTAAAATACTAACAAATTAAAATCACACGTGTAATTTAACTTACCAGATTTTATCTTTTCCAACAAAAAAAAACAGCTTTTAAAATTTGGTTACAGCTCTGCTCATATAATAATTTTTTTATGTATAGCACAGTACTTTAGTGTGCTTTACCAAAGCAGTTAATCATAAAGTTATGTGTCGACCCTGAATACAGAATAAAGCCGGTATAGACGATAAATAAATTAGTTACCTGTTTTGATTTTAAAGAAAGACTGAAAAAAAAAGGCTTTAAAACTGAAGATCCCAGTCTGCTAAACAGTAGGAAATTCTGATTGGGGAACAACTGTGTACTTAGCTTTCGTTTCACAAAAGTGACATCTTGGCCACTCCCAGAATCGGGCGTTTCCATACTCTATTTCTTATGCACAGTTTGGCCAGCAGGTGGCAGACATGTGGCCACTATACAGTACACTATTTCCATGAAGTATATGCAGTACAAACTGTGATTAAATGGTCAGCCATAGTGATTTAACACTAGAATTACTAACTTTTTTTTATTTTATGGTGTTATTCACCCCTGCTGAGATTTTCACAGGCCTTCAGCTTAATTCTCTTACTGCTTTTATTGTGCAAACCACCTGTGAGGCCTGCCACATTTGCATTTGCATTTGTTTACTCAGAGTAGCTCAGATCCAAGGCAGGCCAAACCTCTGTGTGTGACATGGAAACCTTCAGAAATGCCCGCCGTATCTATACAAAATATCCCACACATTTACTGACCTGCAAATATTAAAGACACACACTCACAATATATGGAAACGCAAGTCTGTTTTATTTATTAAAAAAAATGTGTGAAACTGAATGAAAAGTTGCTAGTAAACCAACTTGCTAACACTTTTCCAAGATGGTGGCGCGGCAGTATCAAAATGGTGCTATGTTGTTTACCTTTTGTGTGTAGTGCGTTTGTTTTACTCTGTGTATGGATATCGGCACAACTTGTGTCTGTACATACAACTGTTACGACCTCTACCTAGGGGTGTAATGGACATAACATAAGGCCTCTCACCACCTTCCCACGCACAAGTAAAGGTAGCCACCAGGTTTAACAAAGGAAATGTAGCCTTTATTTAGATTCTGAGTTATGCCCAAAACAACAAACAAAAATACTCTACCGCGCCCTAGGTTTGCCTAGTCAAAGTCAAATGCTAAATAAAATACAAACTTGTCTAACCTAACTTCCTAGACAAGAAACAGAAGAAAAATACAAAGGTAAAAATAAACAGGGCTTCTCACTCCTACAGAGGCTACAAAGTGCTCAAGACATACAGTGATTATTTTTTCACTAGTTAACAACACAACTACAGTTTCCAAAATTGTTTCTCAGTTTTCGTCACAGCTCAGTCTGCACTTTTTAACTTCACATCACACTAAGCAAAGTTCACACGCAAGCGGTTTAGTTGAGAGTGGCGGGGTAGATAGAGAGAGAGAGAGCTCTGTCAAGTGGTGGGTTTTTAACATCAGCTTGTCCAATCAGCTTGCTTCAATCTGTTTGAATGGGCCAGTCACAGGAGGTCTCTATAACTCCACCCACATGCACACACACAACACTTTCAAAGCATACAACAAATCCAAAGTAGGAAAGAAAACAAGTTAGTATGCAATACATTTATTGTCATACCTATATGACTCTGGGTCATAACACCTCCCTTCTTAAAAAAAAAAAAATAAATAAATAGGGTTTTGCGATCTGATATGGCACATATGGCACTTAGTGACAAAAAAACTTTGTTTCATACATTTCTATTTTTCTTGTAAGAGATGATCTTGAAAATTTTTTTTTACCATTTTTTACTCAAGATATCAGCTGTTTCAAATACATATTTATGTTAAATAAAAAAAATTAAAAGACATTTTTTCCTTTATTGTGTGGATTGGATTACATTGCATCATTTTATTGTAAATGATTCAGATAGTTTCTTAAGTAAATGAAATGAGCAGAAGTGACTCGGACCATCGAATAGCAAATACTTATTTTTTTTCTTTAAGGAACAGAAACAACAAAAAAAAACATGATTACATCAATTGGTTTACAATTCAGTTCAGCTAAAACCATTAGAAATACACTCAGCATCCAAATATGCTTTTACATACAACATAAGAGTCATTAATAAATAAATAGCTGTCCCATTCAAATGATTTCTTTTACAAGAACTATACAGTAAATAAAATGGTTAATGGATTTATGTTGTTTAAGGCATTTGACACCTATAAATCTTAACAAATATTTCAATCTGGCAAATATTTTCACCCCTCCTGTTGTGTTTGTTTTTGGCTCACACTCATGTTTTGAGGCACTTTTGACCAGGATAATTTTATTTCATTATAAATGTACAATAATACATACTGTACATGTACTGTGAGCATTATGTGTTTCGAACTGTATTTGCTTTGTATGTCCTGCAGGCCTTATTTACATAAGCTCATACCACCCATTGTTTTTGGGTAAAATGTATTATATAAATATTATTTTGACTTTTAAAAATACTAAAATGAAACCTATTGTACTATCACACAATTTTATCACACTTCACTAAAATGTTTACCAAAGTCACTTTTTTGAAAAACTTACATTTTTAAACTGTAGCACAAAATAACAACTGGTCAAATCAAACTGACTAAAATGATTTATTCATTGAAAACAAAATCCCAAATATACAGAGAGAATAGTTAACTATATTACAAATATAATGCTGAACCCATACACTGTATGAACATGTTTACACTTTTAAAGTAGCCCTGCTGTCATTTCTAAGACCACCCTTCCCTTCTCCTGATTTTTCTCAGGAACACCATAAACCAGTTTGCCTGTGTATACTTGCATGTTCTCCACCCACTCCTGCTGAACTTCCCTGATACCAGCTTATCTCATTGACTTCGGATGCTCTTGTGTGGTGCTTATCAAAGCAAACCACAGGTGACAGAATATATGGAAGGTCTGGAAAGACATTGTAGTGTAAAAAATTCCCCGACCAGTGTTCACATCACATAGGCTGGATGCAGATTTATTTCAGGATCTGTAGACACCATACAAAATCAACACACATGTTCTCCACCCAAGGTTTGTCATCTTCATAACAATGGATACAATGCTGTCTGTGAGGAAAAGTTGAAAACAAGATGTTCCACAGGTTAGTGTTAGGGTTTGGTTGCATATTTGGAGAAAAAGGAGACCACACTAGGCTCAGCTGGGTCTTTTTCCTTATCAGTGTGACAGAATGTCTCCTCTGGGTTATACTTTGTGCCATCTTTAACCTCTGACTCTTCCTCCTCTAAACCCTCCTCACTCTCAACCTCCTCATCACTGTCATTCTCAAATATAATTTCATAGCTTCATGTGCGGTATATCGTGCTGCCAAAGACTAAACATTCAGTAAGGCATCAGAATTCTTTATATCCTAGAGCTGCAAGAAAGTTTTATGATTGAAACAATGCTGCTGTTTTGGTTTTTAACAACTGTGGTAAACCGGGAACACCATGAGTGAATACAAGTCACCTAAAATGCACATTTTTTTAATAAAAAATATTTCTAATTTGTTTTATGTGTTCAAATGCCATGTGCGAACAATGTCATTGAACCCATTGAGAAATGGATGAAATTTACTTTACTTTAATAGATAGAAAACATGTAAATCGGTCAGATTTATCCAGAACACCGTAGAAGAGTTAAGGCTGGTTCACACGACAGATGATCAATGGCGCTGAGTATTTACTATCATGATTAAGGCAGAGGCTGAAGACTGGATAGAGTTTCTCCATAAAATTCTGACTTGTAAAAGAGTAGATATGAGACATAGCCTCAACATCATTAAATGAGACCAGACCCTTCTCATAATCCACAAACACCCCAACCTTCTGAGGAGCCTGATTCAAGGATAGAGGAACATGAGGAGAGTCACAAGCTGAAAGTTCTGTTTTATTTCTCAGACTTAAGCACCAGTATCCATTTTCAGGACAGGCTATGATCTCCCCCTTCCTATTAGCCGTCCCTCTGGCCACTCCTAAATCCCACTCAGTATTACCTCTGACCTGCACCTCATAATAAAATCTCCCTGAGGAGAATCCTTCCTTTCCTAAAACACAAACACATCGATCAAACCTCTCTGGGTTATCAGGGAGATTCTGTCGATCGTTTCCACGTGTAACCTGTTTCCCACCATCAGACACGATAAGAAATGGATTTGCCGTATCAGGATTCAGTGTCACATCCACTACATAGAGGGAAAAAAAATACAAGTTTAATATAGCAGTCCATACTGTGAAATAAAGAATGTTTATTTGAATATTGAAAGCCCACACACCTGCATATTGTTGAAATTCTTTTAGTTCTGATTGGGAAAGATTAGTGGAGAAAATTATACATTGCCAAAAATAACAATAGAGCATCAAACACTAGAAACCTAGAAAACACAGGATATACACCATAAAATTAAAAGCACATGCCTAATCATGTGAAAGTCACAGTTTTTTCCAGCACATCAAATAGATGCTTGATCTTATTGACATCTAGGGAATGTGGAGGACAAGTCAACAACTTCAATATTTTGTCAACAAGTTTTCCAGTACAGTACATTAGGGCATATTATCCTGCTGAAAAAGACCACAGCCATCAGGGTGTACTTGGTCTGCAACAATATTTAGGTAGGTGGTACATGGCACAAGAATATACTGTAATTGCCAAGAATATCACGCTGCCTTTGCTGACTTTCCTTCTTCCCATAGTGCAGCCTGGTACCATCTTTTCCCAAAGTATATACCATCTGTTCAGTCTTCAGATATACTTCCCTAAAGTATATGCAGTAAGCATTTTTTGACAATTGTGCTAGCTCTTTGTGCACTCCCCCGTGTATCAAAGAGCCCTGGATGCCCATGGCCTTGTCACTAAATCTATATTATTAATATATTATATTTCATATGTCTTCTGTACTAACCACTGCATATCAGGGAAAAAACTAAACAAAAGAAAACATTAGTTCCGTCACTAATTTTGCTGCTTTCACTTCACTTGCCAGTGCATGTTATTTCTAAGGAGCTTTGTACATACTTTGTACATGTAGATACTTTCCTGTACACTGATCAGTGATAACATTGTTACCACCTGCTAAATATTGCTATTGATACTGCTAGGCTTCCTTCCTCATGGCATCAATTAGACCAGGACAGTGCTGTTGGTCCACGTGTTTTCCTTCCTTGGGACACTTTTGGTAGGTCCTGACAACTGCAGACCAGAAACATTCCACAAGTGCTGCAGTTTTGTAGCTGCTGTGCTATCGGGCGCAAAAATCCTACCAGCAGATACTGTATGAAGCCCAGGACAGCACTTTGTTCCTCAAACAATAGTTGTAGTGCCATATGGCACATTATCCTGCTGAAAATGCCACTGCCAGTAGGAAATAACACTGATATGATGGGGTGTACTGTACTTAGTCTGCAACAATGTTCAGGAATCATGTCAATATGATGTCCACATGAATGCCTGGACCAGGGTTTCTTAGCAGGACAAGGCTTAGAGAGCGTCGAAAAGGCCACCATCAGTTGGCCTTTTTTTTTTTAAAGCCCATGCTTGTGTGGTCCTTTTGTAGGGATATTTTGAAGTTAGCATGGGCACTCTAAAGGGGCTACGCAGCACCAGACAAAACAGAGAGTGAAGCACTGTGTGTAGTGACACATCCCTTTTAGATATCATTATATAGGCTGCTAGATGAAATAGCCCTTGTTGCCCTGTTGGCATTTACACACCACTGCTGAATGAGAGCAGTCCATAAGTCTTGCCCTAACAATTTGATCCTTGCCAAATTCTACTGAATTTAGCCTTTAAGCCTGACTTGTTCACTTACTGTCAAATGTGTACAATTGTTGTGATGCCATTAATCTTTTTCCGTTTATTTGTATGTATTCATAATGTTGTGGCTGACAAATATTTATGTATTTCTACCCACAATTCCCATACAATCCTAATGTATGTGTAAACCTCGGTCAAAAGAAAAATGGTCACAGTATATTATGGCAAATTTCCTAATTATGTACAATAAAATTTAAATGTTATGAAAAATATATTATAGATTAATAATACTGTAGAAGAAAGACAGCAAGATTATCATTCAGTGAAATTACCCACAGAATCAATGTTACTCTGGTCTAATTCTTTAAATGGAGACAAACATCTAATGAATCAGTAAATACTTACTCATGGGATTAATCCTGCACACTTCCATACTGAACATCTCCTGAAGCTTTATTCTAATCTGAGTCACCACGCTTAGATGACTGTTAATTCTAAAATCTAACCAGTCCTGGGTGTGTGGTAGGATACAGAGAGATGGATAAATCTACAGTACAACAGAAGAAAAAGAAAAAGATCCCTCAGCATTGTGACTACTGTTGGGTCATGTGCTGCATTGCTATTAAGAAACAGAGGGACTCTGACCTTTAGGAAGTAGATGTGATCTTCGGCTTTTGAGAGCTGCTCCAGCTCAGTGTTTCTCCTCTTTAGCTCAGTGATTTCCTGCTCCAGATCTTTAATGAACTTTTCAGCCTGCCTCTCTGCTGCTTTCTGCTTCTCCTCCATCACTGTAAACAGCTCAGCCTGGCTTCTCTCAATGCAGCGCATCAGAGCACTGAAAATCTCCACAACATCTGCTTTCTCTGTGATCTTCTAACAGGAGACAAATAAAATGAATTTTTATTAATTTAATAAAACACATAAATAAAGGATTTCATGTTTTTATTAATAACAAAATCTTACTTTAAACTCACTTCATCAAGTGCTACTGAATATTTGATTTCCCTAATTTTCCGTAGTCGGTCTTGGATCATCTCCTGAACTTCTGATTGCATTGGCAACAGCCCAGTCTATGAGGTAAGAAGATTCAAACAAAGACATTTAGTATTGTTCTATAGACATTAAATTATGTGTTATTATTTATCTAATCTTTTTAACCTTATTCTTTGCACTCTCCACTACTACAGGAACAGTGTTGTGAGTTTTGTGGTCTCCTTCAGTACAGAACTGACAAACACACATCTGGCAGTCTCTACAGAACAGCTCCATGGGTCTCTCATGTTTCTGACAGATGTAGTCCTCCAGGTTCTCAACAGGCTCCATCAGTTTGTGCCCCATGAGTTTAGGTGTAGATTTATGGATCATCAGATGAGCGTTGCAGAAAGAAACTCCACAGCGGAGACAGGACTTTACAGCCTCCAGCTTTTCCTCAGTGCAGGAGTCACACAGGACCTTCTTAGGCTTAGGGAGTAGTTGCTTCTTAAATAGAGCAGCCAGTCCCGAGATGAAAGTATTTACATGTAATTCAGGTCTTTTGAGAAAATCTTTTTTACACACTGGACACTGGGAGTGTGAACTGCTGTCCCAGTACTGTTTGAGACAGATCATACAGAAGTTGTGTCCACATGGAGTAGAGACTGGATCAGTGAACACATCCAGACAGATGGAGCACTGGAGCTGATCTTCACACAGGACACTGCTGGGGGAAGCCATGACTGACAAAGGAGACCCAAAGAGATAATATTTATAATATTGAACTATTTCAGCAATGTAATGTAATATTAAAATATTCTAAAAACAATTTAACAGGAACACATAATAATAATAATAATAATAATAATAATAATAATAATACATTTGAAATCCATATAGCGATGTATGACACACTATTCTCCAGCAATTCCTCTCTCAATAATATAACATCATCATGTACATTTCAGGCTCGAAGAAGAGGAGGAACAGTAGGGACTTTGAATGTTGGGACTATGACAGGAAAGGCAAGAGAGTTGGTTGACATGATGCAGAGAAGAAAGGTGGATATACTGTGTGTCCAGCAGACCAGGTGGAAAGGTAGCAAGGTGAGAAGCTTAGGAGGAAGGTTCAAGTTGTTTATTATGGTGTGGATAGGAAAAAAAATGGAGTAGGAGTTATCCTAAAAGAGGAGTTTGTAAGGAATGTTTTGGAGGTGAAAAAAAAGTATCAAATAGGAGGATGAGTATGAAACTGGAAATTGATGGTGGGGTGTGGAATGTTAGAAGAGAAGGAGACATTCTGGAGTGAGTTAGATGAAGTGATGCAGATCATCACCAGAGGTGAGAAAGTGGTGATTGGTGCAGACTTCAATGGACATGTTGGGGAAGGGAACAGAGGTGAAAATGAAGATGAGAATGTGATTGGGCAGGTTTGTTCTTTAGGACAGGAATGTAAAAGGACAGATGGTGGTGGACTTTGTAAAGTGGATGGAAATGGCAGTAGTGAATATTTTCTTCCAGAAGAGTCAGGAACATAGGGTGACATATTAGAGTGGAGGCAGAAGCACTCAGGTGGACTACATCTTGTGTCGACATTGTAATCTAAAGTACAGGTGAGATGCAGTGTAAGGTGAAGGTAGAGGTGGCAAAGACCAAACAAAGTGCATACAAGGACTTGTATGCTAGATTTGACAGTAAGGAGGGTGAGGTGGATCTGTGCGGAGGAAAAGAGATACAGTGGTTAATCAATCGGACTGTGGGTCCTACCGTCGCCGCGCTCGGCGGTACCGTTTGGCTTTGTGCGTTTGCTGGCTTTTACCGTTGAGTGGCGCTATATAACTACAGGCTGACGCCTCATGCCTTAGTTCATTCTCTGCTGGATTAATGAGACACGGAGTTTTAGAACTGCACGTAGTAGCGGATAAAATCAAGTAAAACATTGTAGTTAAACAAATTTATAATCACAGAACTAAAATGACGATACAAATGTAGAATTTAAATTAAATTAAATCTTATTAGGATCAAATTTAAACAAAATAAATGTTAACACAATGAGCCTTTAAATTTTATCACGTGTAATTAGAAAAGACGCGTGTAGGGTTTTGTGTCGTCTTATATCTTGTGTTTAAATTTATAGTAGATTTATTAACTAAAATAAATGACCATAAAAATTATAACATTGTCAGGACGTTCTACTGCGTCAGCTTTTGTTGGTCATTCAGCCCCGCTTGTGTTTGTGCGTTATTATAAGAATGAAATGCAGTAGACTGTTATGATCTGTAACGGATTCGACCCATGTTGCACGGGCGGCACCATAAAGCACGGACACGAGGCGAGGTCTTACGGGAAAGGGGTAATTTATTTAGGCAAAATGGGGAAGTAAAGTGTTGGAGGGAGAATGGAAAGAATGGGATAAAGGTTGTGCATGTGCAGTTCCGGGGGCTGTGCCACACTGGCATGCGGGCACACAGCTGACGATAAGTGTTGGTGCGCGGAGTGGCAGAACTGAGCACGCGGAGGCAGCGCTCCTGCACGCTCCCTCGTGACGGCGCTACTCCCGCTGTCGATGGCCGGCGCGAGTTCTCGCTGACGCAAAATTCTAACCACACTTTTCCTCTTCGGCAGCGGGGCTGCGAGGGCGGGCACGGTGCGGGAGTGTAGATGCCGCGGGAGCTCGCGCAGCTCTTTCTCGCGCTGTCCTCAGCGCGGAGATCAAAGGGCGGAATTCTAATGTCCTTGTTTAAAGCGCCTGGGCCGCGTCACATCTCCCCACTGACATGCTTCTTTTATATTCTCCATTACATCACGTACTTCCCAGACCTCAGACAAACCTCCGCGCCTTGCTTTTATAATGCGGAGCAAGCCCGAGATCATATTAACGTTAATTATCGCCAGCCGGCACAAATAGGCGGCTCCCGTCCCTTTGCCGCCTATTCAGGGAGCCTACGGAGTGAGGGAGTAGTTATAGTAGATTTGGGCGTACACCCATCACACGCGCACGCCGTGGCAGATCATCATAATTGTCCTAAACTTGTATTTCATAAGGTTTTCCGAGCGGTGGTACAGCGCAACGGGGGTCATTATTTACTATTAAACATTAAACGAATTTACAAAACTTAATGCGTGCGATTAAGCGCTGATTCTACGTCGGAAAGTAAAGAAGAGGATCCTGATGCTCAACATTCCGGAGACCAAACCCCATTTAAATTAAATTAACAAATATTGCATGTAAATAACAATAGCCCACGTTTAAAAAAGCATTTTATTTAGATTATAAAAAAAAAATCCTGCATCTGTTTTAGGTGTTTCAGCTGCCACTGTTCTAGAATTCAAATTAAATCAAATCTTATTAGGATCAAATTTAAGCACAATAAATGTTAACACAGTGAGCCTTTTGATTCTATCACTTGTAATTAGAAAAAAAGCGTGTATGGATTTGTGTCCTCTTATTTCTTGTGTTCTTTAAATTTATAGTAGATTTATTAACTGAAATAAATTGCCATAAAATTAAAACAGTGTTAGGACGTTCTACTGCGTCAGCTGATGCCGGTCATTCCGCCCCGCTTGTGTTTTTGCGTTATTATAAGAATGAAATGCAGTAGACTGTTATGATTTGTAACGGGTTCGACCCATGTTACTCAAACAACTCAGTTCAGGTGTAAGTAAATGTCTGTGCTGTTTGGGGGAGGGACGTGCTAATGATTTGGTCGGCTCTGTGTGTGTGTGTGTGTGAGAGAGAGGGGGGTGTCGCGGTGGTTGATTATCCAGTGAAACAAAGGCTCAGCTGAAAAATGTTAGGCACATCAGTCACTTAAGCCCCAATAAAAGGTATTTGAGTGTTATGATAGTTGTAATATAACAGATGCGCACTGAATACTAAACCAGGCACGGAGATTAATGAACCAAGATAGCCCCCATACCCGTTTAAAAAATAAATAAATAAATAAATACCAAATAATATTATTGTGTATAGACTGATTAAAAACAATGCAATTTATGCTATCATAAGGAAAATAACAAGTTCTTCCATTCCAATGATTAAAAAGGGTAACAATGTCAACTTTAGAATCTAGAATCCAGGAGATTAAAATTACACAAATTGAAATCACTGAAAGTCTCCAGAAGAGCCTCAGATTCAAGTGGTTTTTAAAGTGTGGAGAGGTCCATTACAGTTTCTCTGAATGTATAGGTGAGAACAGCCGATTCACACCTGGGGAGGGTGAATCATTTGTATTTGAATGTTGTCTGGCATTGTAAAGCACTATAGTGACACTAAAAGAACAACCCAGGATTAATAGGAATTCTTATACTGCATAAACATTAATTAGCACAAAAAAATTCCTCGCGCTCGGGAAAACTATGCGTGCGGTTGAGCGCTGGTTAGACTATAGGAAATTAAATCGGAGGGTTTTTATTTAGACTATTAAAAAAATAACCTGCGTCAATTTTTAGGCGTGCCAGCTGCCACTTTTTAGTTAGAAGTTTTCAATACAAAGCTTATAATGCCCACATGACATGACGGAAAAAGGCACGGCTGGTGATGATTGGGGTTGGTTGGGTTACAGTGGATTTTACTACGCGGTGTGAGTGCAATGGCCATCCGTCTGCTCGCGCTGACTCTGCTCTCCGCGGATGGCCCCCTCCCACCTCTCGCTCCTTTGAAGTCACCGGGGCGCGTTCCATTTGCCTTGCTTGCATGCCGCACTTCCGCGTTGTTGCACGCGCGCTGCATACACAGCGCGTAGTAAAATCCACTGTAGCCCAACAAACCCCGAGTATTTTATAGCGCGGGGTGCAAGCCCGGGCAACCATAGTAACGATAGCTCACCAGTCATGTGTAATTCTGCGGTCCCGCTGCTTCGCATGTCTGAAGGGGAGGCCGCCTAACTAGTGAGCGAGGAGCGATATTGATTTGGGCGCACGCCGTGACAGGCTGAAAAAACTGCTGTCAGATTAATGTGCAAAAACTATATAATAAAACTATATAAGACTACATGCCTTTATAAGACTTAACTTTTATTTAAGCGCACTCACAATAACGAAAAAACGTTGTGATTTTGTAAGTGTTGTGATTTTGTAAGTGTTGTAAGCAGTGCTGCTCTGTATTGTTTTTGGTGAACTTGAGCGCGTCAGAAAATGAACGCAAACGTTTTTTTTTAAGTCTGCTTGCTGTTTTCCCGACGCGTTCATAATCATTAGTCTACTTCTGCCGGTGCGCTCTGGAAAACTTAATGCATGCGGCTGAGCGCTGATTAAAACTATGGAGTAAATTAAAGAGGAGAATCACGATTCTGAAGTCCTGAGCCCAAACCTCATTTAAATTAAATTAACAAATACTATAAGTAAAAAAAACAAAACAATAGCCCACGTTTAGAAACCGTTTATAAATTATTTCCGACATGAGTTGGCCCGGTGTTATGCGCAGAGCGCCGGGAGATTTCCTGAAGCTCAGAAATCACTGGGCATTTTTTCTAAATAGCCGCTATCTTTAACAACTGATGGAGGTTTTGAGCTGTATACACACGCATTCCTGCCTAAACAACTCTTAAAACTACACCTGTGACACAATAACAGTAATATTTCAAACATTCTGCAGGCTGATATTTGGAGAAAGGAAAGAATAATGAATAAACCAGTTGTTGGGTCAAAATAACCCAACCAGGTGTTCATTTGTAAACTACATCTCATATGAGCCAACATGAGCAACCCAACAATGTGTTTAAAGTACCTGAAATAATCCAGAACTTAAATAACAATAAACAGATACAGAGATACGCTGTATAACGGTCACTGTTGTATTTACGGCAACGAGCGAAAATGTAACTTTGCGCCACCTGGCGGCCATTTTACGAATGACTTTGAAATGCAACTAATTTATTTTGGCCGCTGACGTTTTCACGCGGCGGTGAGCGCGACGGTAATAACCATTCCAATTGATCAACTACTGTAGAGATGGGGAGGATGTGCAGAATGTCAGAGTGATTATAGATAGGGACAGGGAATGTACTGACAGATGCCAAGAGGGTGATGGGAAGATGAAAGGAGTACTTTGAAATGTTGATAAATGAGGAAAATGAAAGAGAACAAAAAGTAGAAGATGTGACTGTTGTGGAGTAGAAAGTAGCAAAATCAGTAAGAGTGAGGTGGGGAGGGCATTAAAGAGGATGAAGAAAGAAAATGCAATTGGACCTGGGGAAGCATGGAAGTGCTTAGGAGAGGTGGCAGGAGAGGTTCTGACTTGTCTGTTTAACAAGATTTTTGAGAGTTAGAGGATCCCAGTGGAAAGGAGGAGAAGTGTATTAGTGCCGATCTTTAAGAACAAGGGGGATGTGCAGAGCAGTGGCAATTACAGAGGCATAAAGTTGATAAGACATACAATTAAGCTATGGGAAAGACTAGTGGAAGCTACTGTAGGTTAAGGGAAGAGGTAAGCATTTGTAAGCAGCAATATGGTTTCATGCCTAGAAAGAGTACATCACATGCAGTATTTGCTTTGAGGATGCTGATAGAGAAGTACAGAGGAAGTAATAAAGAGTTGCATTGTGTCTTCGTAGATTTAGAGATAGCATATGACAGGGTGCCAAGAGAGGAGCTGTGGTATTGTATGAGGAAGTCTGGAGTAGCAAAGAAGTATGTTAGAGTGTTGCAGGACATGTATGAGAGCTGTAAGACAGTGGTGAGATGTGCTGTAGGTGTGAGTTCAAGGTGGAGGTGGGTCTTTATCAAGGATCAGCTCTGAGCTCCTCCTTGTTTGCAACGGTGACGAACAGGATGACAGATGAGGTAAGACAGGAGTCTCCATGGACAATGATGTTTACAGATGACATTGTGCTTTGTATTGAGAGCAGGGAACAGGTGGAGAAAAAACTAGAAAGGTGGAGGTACGCGTTGGAAAGCAGAGGAATGAACATTAGCTGTAGCAAGACAGAATACATGTGTGTGAATGAGAGGAACCTACATGGAACAGTAAGGCTACAGAGAGCAGGGATATAGAAGGTACAGGACTTTAAGTACTTAAGGTCAACTGTCAGGCAGGAGGTCTGAAGGGTCCAAAGATAAGATTTATGGATGCAGTGAGAGAGGACATGAAGTTAGCTGGTGTAAAAGAATGCTATTCTAATGATACACATCTATTCTCTCATCCTGACAAGGTGATCTATCATGCTAGGGAAAGGCCTTGATTGTCAGCAAAGGACTGATGGTATTGTTAACCTTTTCATGTCCAGACAAGCTTTTTTTCCAGATGCATAAACAATCGGAGAGGGGATTTTTCAAAGAAAATGGCTTTAGCCCAGTCCTCAGCAGACGAATCCCTGTACCTTTTGCAAAATATCAGTCTGTCTCTATTTATTTTTCTAAAGAGAAGTGGCTTTTTCCCTGCCCTTCTTTAAATGTATAAAGCATAAAATTTATATTTTGAGCAATGTGTATCTGAGAGCAACTTTTCCCAACTAGAACAGTTTGGTGATAAACAATGCCTTTTCCAGCATGATGGAGCTCTTCACCATAGGGCAAAAGTGATAACTAAGTGGCTTGAAGAACAAAACATTGAAGTTTTGGGTCCATGGCCAGAAAACTCCCCATCTATCTGGTCTATCTTCAAGCAGCGGCTGGACAAACAAAAACCCACAAATTCTGACAAACTCCAAGCGTTGATTATGCATGAATGTGTGCCATCAGTTAGGATGTCTAGCATGCCGGGATGAATTGCAGAGGTCTTGACAAAAATTGCCAATCCTGCAAATATAAGCCATTAACACTTTGTTTGTCATGTTTGAAATGTTTGTAATTATGGTTTACTATATGCTTTAGTATACCATAGTAACCTCTGACAAAAAGACCTAAAAACCCTGAAGTAGCAGACTTTGTGAAAATTAATATTTGTGTCATTCTCAAAAGTTTTAGCCACGGCTGTACATTTTCCATAAACAATTGTTTGTTATTTCAATTCACAGATGTAAAAAGGACAAGACATTATTCAGGCAGCTGGTCAAGAAAACCACCATTTATGCATGAGATAATGAAAGGTCTGCACTGGAGCCCTCTTACATAAGTAGGGCCAGGGTGGACCTGGTGGACAGCTTTAAGTTCCTAGGCTTGCACATCTCCAGGAACCTACTAAGGTCCAAAAATATTACATCCCCTGTGAAAAAGGCCCAGAAAATGCTCAATTTGATCATTAGTTAGGAAAATAAAAATGTGGAATGAGCTGCCAACCCCGCACACAGCCCTACAGAGGACTTATTGAGAGCATCCTAACTAGAGGATGTGTGGTTGGAAACACAACTCTATGAGAAAGGAAAGCTCATGGTACAGTTAGTACTTAAAACTTCAGAGAAGATAATAAAGGGTTGTCTTCCATTTGTACTCTGACTGGTATCAGAATAAAACATTAATATACTGAGTGAATGATTGGATTATTTACTTGCATTTATTTTATTTTATTACAACAATGGCAAAATAATAATAATAAAAAAACATACCTTACAAATGTCAATTTTCCTCTATTTCGTGGCAAAAAAATTCCCATAAGAATTAAGCCTCAGATGAAAGGAACTGCATCCTGTTTAAGAATTGACTTTGCATTTACTTTCAGTTTATGTAAATGACATCACTAAGACACTCCCATTATTTACAGATTTTTGACACTAGTAGGAACACATTCACACACACACACACACACACACACACTTGTAATTTAAAAAAGCTTTATTATTTTACATTATAAACACAACCATTAGAAAAGTTTTGTAATGCACAGAATTAGACACGAGTAAGGTAATAGTGCAGAATCCTACACATTACATATTAAACTTTTCCTTTGGTTTGAATATATATAAAAAATTGGTTTGGTTTATATATATAATTGGTTTGAATATATATAAAAAAAATTCTGTTAATTAAATGAATAAATGGTGTTCATTTTTAAATGTATTGTGAACTGTTAGAAATGACAAACTGTGGCTCACTGAGAGGAGAAAGGAATGTAGTCAGGTTAAGCAACAGGAAATTCTTTCTGGAGCAGAAGTCCGGTTTGTAACTGGTCAGCTGTTTGTAGAATGTCTAAATAAAGAGTTGACTTCAGCACGCCATAATGATATGTTCTATAAAACTATTACTGAGCACATCCACAATCAGACTAAAGCACAATATTATATTCTAAACATTATTTCTTCCATAATATTTGCCACAGTGAGAAGCAGTGTCAAATCCAGCGCCACCATCTGACAGGTTAATATGGGAAGCTTCAAATACCCTCAAACCACAAAGGACTGCCATTTGAGACCAATATTGAATATTTAAAAATGAAATGATGGGAAACATATGATGAGACACACTTAATCAGAGACATCTGTTATATTAAATATATTAAATATTTTATGACTACAATAATGAACGTAGTAAAACCTGTCTGTAGGCACAGCACATAAGCACTCTATCAATATAGATGCAGTGGTTTATTTTGCAGATGTGTGCATCTTATGAACAATTAAAATTTTATAAATGAGGGGGGAAAAAATTTTAACAAAATAAAAGCATGGTAAATTTGGGCAAATCCTTTCAGCGTATTTGAAAAAAAATTCTAATTTAAAATTGTCTAAATGTCACAGCGTATTCTGTATGTTTATTATATTCTGACATCATTAACTATTGGCATATAACATAAATGGCAAATGTATCCTTTAAAATGGGGTAACGGTTCCATCTACTGTCACAATGTCGCACCTGCATTGGTACCACAAGCAAGGATTTGTGGGTAGTCCTTAAAGGGCAGAGGATTTTCACCAACTTGAAATTCTAAATTAAAAACTTTAAACCATGGCCATGGGTAGCTCAGTGATTAGGGCTTCTGATTGGAAGGTTTTGAGTTCCACCCCAGCACCACCAAGTTGTTACTGTTGGGCCCATGCTACCCCTAAGGTCCTTAACCCTCAACTGCTCAGATGTATAATGAGATTTCTTCACAATGTCGCTTTGGATAAGGGCATCTGCCAAATTTTTAAAGTGCCACTTTCTTTGCCCATTTGCAATCGTTTTTGAGACACATCGTATGTTAGAAAGATGTTAAGACAGATACGAATAAAGTGCAAATAATGTGCAGGAGTTGATCTTATGGAATCCATCGGGGGAGAATGGTCCTCTATTACCATCACTTTATTAAACAATGTTTTGCTGAAGCTAGGCCATTGTTCAACCTTGTGAAGGAACCTACAGCAGTGAAGAAAAACATGTAGAGGCTGGTAACTTTAACTGAGTGCAGGTTATGTGACACTGTCACCAATTGATTGGACTGATGTTACTGTATGCTAGCTCACCTTGATTTAAATACGACATTGTCCTTGCAGTTGATGCTTCCTTCGATGGGTTAGATCAGTACCTACCAAAAGCTCCAAACCTCCAAACTAGATCCAGTACTGCAGGATGGAGTGCTAAGAGTTGGAGGACGTCTTGGTAGGTCTGCAATGCCTGAGCATGCAAAACACCCTGTCATTATACCCAAAGACTCACACATTACAACCCTAATCTTAAGAAACACTCACGAACAGGTCGGACATTGTGGAAGGAATTATATGCTTTCAAAATTGCGGCAGAAATACTGGATTCCGACAGCAAATTCCCTTGTGAGAAAGTTTCTGTCCAGTTGTGTGACATGCAGAAAGATCAGAGCGAAGAATAGTGAACAAAAAATGTCAGAACTGCCACTCGATAGAATAACACCAGATCACCCACCGTTCACTAACGTAGGAGTTGACTATTTTGGACCCTTCGAGGTCAAACGGGGTAGAAGTAATGTTAAAAGATATGGCGTATTGTTTACTTGTCTGACAACAAGAGCCGTGCACATTGAAGTCGCGCAGTCATTAGATACAGACTCCTGCTTAAATGCTATTCGACGCTTCATGTGCAGAAGAGGCCAGGTGTCAGTTATGAGAAGTGATAATGGAACAAACTTCATAGGCGCTGAGACTGAATTGCGTAAAGCTATCCAACAGTGGAATCAGTCAAAAATTGAAGGCGTCCTCATGCAAAAGGGGATACAATGGATATTTAATCCTCCTGCTGGGTCTCACTTCGGTGGAATATGGGAAAGGCAGATAAGGTCAGTTAAAAAAATCTTGAGGTCTGTACTAAAAGAACAAACACTAAACGATGAGAGCTTGCACACATTCCTGTGTGAGGTGGAAGCTATAATAAATGACCGTCCCCTTACCACCGCTACAGACGATCCCACAGACCTGGAGCCCCTGACACCTAACCACCTGCTGCTGATGAAAAAACAGCCAAACTTGCCTCCTGGTCTTTTCAAAAAAGAGGACATTTACGCACGTCGCAAGTGGAAGCAAATTCAGTACCTTGCCGACCTATTCTGGAAGCGATGGGTGCGTGAATACTTGCCCTTGCTTCAGGAGCGCCAAAAATGGTCTCAGGTGAAGAAAAACCTCTCGATTGGAGACGTAGTTCTAATAATTGATGAGTCTTCTCCAAGAAATTCATGGGTCGTCGGACGGATCACGAAAGTGTTCCCTGATAAAAAAGGACTTGTGAGACGTGTACTGGTCAAAACTAAAACCAGTACCCTGGAAAGACCCATCGATAAGCTGTGCCTGATATGTGAAATGGACTGTTAATTACCTTATAAAGTAGTCATGTTCCTTTCATTTGGTACGCAACAAATGTCTAAAGTGTTAAGAAAGTTAATTCTAAAGTGTTAAGAAAGTTAATTCAAATTTTAATCCAATAATAAATGTTGTGACCCAATTGTAAAAAAAAAAGAGAAAAAACAACAAAACAAAAAATGTGTGTAATTGTCAGTCTTCCTGCCTGTCAATTAGGGGCTGGAAATGTAAGGGCCATATTTCATTCTTGTGATTTGTTGTTATGTTTATCTTATTTCAGTTTATTAGTTAAGCATTAAGCATTAAGTATCATACATATAATTTGTATTGTGACATAATTTCATGGGTTGTTCTGTGACATCATTTTACAGTTATGCAGTTCCATGTCTATCACGCACGTTAGTTGTAGTTGTTGTTAAGACACGGAAGGATACAGAAAGGTGTGGAGCACACAAGCCTTTGACCGTGAGACAGTAAGCTAAAAGGAATACAGTAAAATAAGTTGTTGTAACTGTAATCTATCGAAGCTACAGAACACAGCAAGCAACTTGTCGTGACTACAGTGGATTTATGCAAGAAACTGTAACAACCGTTGTTTTTGATGTTGAAAATAAACAAGAGACAAAGAAATCAACGAAACATCTGATGTCGTCAGTGACACTGTGTAACTAAAGACACGCGTCAGAACTTGTGAATAACATGCACCTACATACAGAATTAAACTATATGTATATAACAGTTGGACACAGTTAAATAAAATAGCTGACATCCCTTCTATATACATTTATTGTCAATCATTGTCTATACAACTTATACTGTACAGGGTTGCAGAGGCCTACAGCCTTCCCAGGAAACTTAGGAAAACTGGACAGGGTCCCAATCATCACCAAGGACTTAATCTGAATGTTTTTGGAACACTGTGGAAGGAAGAATCAAGCACAGGAAGAATATGCAAACAGATCCCAAGGCAGGAATCGACATCCACCCTGGAGTGCTAAACACTATGCCACTGTGCCTGCTGAAGTCACCAGATAATAAGCCCTGTCCTGCCATAGGCTCGCTCATTAGAAGTAGACTAAGCTACACATACTAACGGAAAGTTTGGCACCCCACAAAGTTCTGATATGAACCCACTGCAATTTTCTTTATATAGGCTTTGGCTTAATAACATAATTCCCATAAATAACATAATGAGGGTTTCCCAAATGAATTAGTTTCCATTGTTGTGCTGATGACACAACGTTGTATATCTACGCAAAGCCAGATGATACCAGCTTAATAAAATTGAGCAATGTATAAATGGCATTAGACACTGGATGCTTAACTTTTACTTAAATCCTTCAACTTACTTCAATTATTTTACTTAATTCTGACAAGACAATAGTATTAATATCAGGACTACATGCAACTAGGAGCAAGTTTTCTGATGCCATTGTAACGATGCGGCTCGCGCGAAGGGCAGAGCCGCGCTCAAACTGTTCAGAACGGGCAGGTCCGCAGGCTGCTACCACGAAGAGTTCTGAACAGGCAAAGGCGCGGCCATTTATACACACGGCTGACAGGCAACGTCGCCGTCAGGCAATCAGCCTTAACGAGCCGCATCTGGCAGGGTCCTGATACCTTCGCGAATTTTAGGTATCAACGGTAAGGTATCAGGGCCAAGACAAAGACAAGTAAAGAACAGAAAAGAAAAGAAAAGTGTGCAAAGAAAGAGACGCCGGTGAGAGAGAGAGCGCGTCACGCAGCTGTGTAGCGTGCGCTCTCAGGTGAAGTATAAAGTGTACATAAAAACACAACTCCTCCCTCTCTTCCATAAATCCTCGGTAAGCAAATGCCTTGAGAGGATAATACTTTTTGTTTTGTTTTTCAGAGCCCCGTCCATTCGTAGACGGCGGAGCTCTGTTTATTTTGTGTTATTAGTTTTCATTTGTTTCCTTTTTAAGCTCCCTTAATTAATAATCCCACGCCATTTTCAAATGGTAAGGTCTTCCCGTGCCTGTCATAAGCATTCTCACAGCCTCCTACTTCACTGACCCCCTCTAAAGCCCTGCGTCAGGGCTCTTATCATTTAAAAAAACATATCCAGATCCATATCCAGGTATGAAGCGCCGCACCACGTAACAGCCACAATAGTGGCAATTGGGAGTGTTGGGGTTTGCTGAGTGCTTCTCACTGGACAAGTAATTGGATTACATCTGACTCCAGCAGACTGGAAAATCTTATCATTTTAATTCGTACACATTGACATTTCATACAAACTTCCAAAATTATTTTATTGTGTAAACCTGCTTTGCGACAATGCCAATTGTTAAAAGCGCTATACAAATAAAATTTAATTTAACTAGACTGCAAGTTCAGAGACTGCTGCATTCATATTTTCATGGAGACATGCCATTGGAGTTCATTACGCCATCATTGAGCTAGATGGGCTACGCTTGTTCCATGCCAATGGAAATGCAGCTCTGTGCAGTGAAGTTTGTGGTGATGGCTTATGTGTTTACATCAGTACGAGATGGTGTAAGAACTATTGTTGCTAAAGAACCATGCAAAGTCAGTACTCTCTAAATCATTACGTGAACTTTGCAAAGAAAGGAAAAAATATGCTGACTCTTGCTTACACAAATATCCCGGCACATAATGGACAGAGACCCAGTATGTCTCACTCAAAAAACCCACTGCAGTTTGTTTACCAGTGTGTAAACATTCCGAGTATGTCCTTGAGTGCCCCAGATCTGCTCTTTTACCTAAGGCAAATCTATTTACAAAAATGCTTGGCTAAATAAACAGTTTTTTAGTCTAGAATTAAACACTGAGACTGTGTCTGAGTCCCGAACATTAATTGGAAGACTATTCCATAACTTTAAGCCTTTGTAAGAAAAAGCTCTGCCCCCTGACATAAATGCTGTTTTCAGAGGGTCTTCTGGATTGTCAAAAGGATTAAAAGTATCCACCAATTAATGCTTTGTCTACAGAAATGACTAGGTTTGTAGGAAAATCTGAAAATTCACAGAGAAATTCAGAGTACGGCCCTGGAGGTCTATAAATGACAAATAGTGGAATTGACTGAGCTGACAGATTATCATGGTAAATAACCGCGACACCTCCTTCTCTACCATGTAGCCGAGGCTGGTCCCCCTGGATACAGCTACATACACCAGCCTCGGCTACATGGTAGAGGAGGAGGTGTCGCGGTTATTTACCATGATAATCTGTCTATCGTACAAAAAGACAGTCACAAATTTGATGCATTTGAAGTTCTCTATAGTAACATAAAAAGTTGAGCCACAAATATGAAGTCAGCTCAGTCAATTCCACTATTAGTCATTTATAGACCTCCAGGGCTGTACTCTGAATTTCCCTGTGAATTTTCAGATTTCCCTCCCTAGTGCTGGCTGTGTACCGAGTGTGCTTTAAATTTTTTGTCTTTATTAAATTACTAAAACAGTCTGAGTCTTTCAAAAAAGAGCAGTCTGTCTGCTCCCTGGCCTGGGCTATGGGGGATGGACACGCTATCATAACCTGCTGTAAGCTATGTTGCCAAGTCGCATTGCAATGGGGCCAGAGCATACTTCATTGCACATCCCCATCACTAATTTAAACACCTCTGGAAAATAATTGTTGCTAACCTCTGACTGACAAAGGCATATATTGTTAGCTCCAGCATGTACCACTAGCTGAGAGAACCTACAGTATGCTGTCCTAGAGCCCTAAGATTACCTGCTTTGTCCGGTGCTCTGGCTCCTGAGATACACATAACCACTGCCGCTGGTGCCCAAGGAAAAGGGACTATCAAGAGCATGCTGAGACGTGACATCAGTGTCTGGTTTGGGAATTTTGAGAGAACAGTTGAGATGGTCATCAGGGTCTCTCTTCTCTCTATCATGGAAATTTACCCCACATGCTGTATCCGCAAAGCTACCAGCATTGTGGCTGATCATACACACTTTTCATCCTCTCGCTTTTTGATAAACATACCGAAGAATTCAGGCCCTCACATCTAGACTGTGTTTCCACAAGCCATCCGACTCCACGTCATGGGCTTAATTGAACAGGAAGTTGGTTATTTTGGGATGTTTGCAAAATGCGTAATGTTGACATCCATAGTGCAGATGTCACAGTGTGTGAGGGCCCTATTGTTTTTCTAAGCACTATAAAATCAGCACAATGGCGATATGACTATGACATCATCACCATCGATTTGATAGTGTTGATGTCATTATGTACAAGGGCCAAATTACGTACATATGCAATACACACTTGCATGTACATCAGGCTCAGGACACATTTGGATATGATTGAGCTAAACATATTTTGCTAAATTGTTTGCTAAACACAAAGTCAGGTATTTTGAGTTGTTTGCAAAATGCACCCAATAGATTTAAATATAAGTAATTTATATTAGCGATAAATTATGCCATTTATGTCATTTATATGATCACCACCAAACTGGGCCAATATATTATCAACCACACACATTATAGAGACCTAATTTATTTTTAATTAATACAGGTTCATAGTTTCACAGTTTTAATAAAGTGGGTTTTGCATTTATTTACATCCTTTATAAACAAACCGGTGGCATCAAAACTATTACATCATGGGAGCAACCTTGAGAGAAACCAAGCAGCTAAACATGTCCCTTTCTGGGTCACAGACTTTATAATAGTTTAACACATCCTCATGTACTGAAAGTACATTTGATTCGAACAAGGTGTAATAAACACGTACAGTATTGAATACATGAGTGGAGAAGCATATACAGTAGGATGAATACCTATAAGAAACATGAGTGTAAAAACCACAGGAAAGTATTTTTTTCTTTTTTTGGTATAGATCTACAATTTATAATGTACATCTACAATTGGGGTATTCATGTTTGGCCATATACAGCAACAGAAAATGAGAAACCAGTGTAGAAAATAAACACACTTATAAAGAATAAAGTGTTTTAATACATTACGTTTTACCAGCTCTAGTCATGGAATGTCAAATCAAGAGTAATAATTATTAGATTCTACACATTTTGCAACTTTAGTTTTAAAACCTAATCATGGACTCGAACCCATGGATAAATGATCAGCGGTGCTGAGTTTTTAGCTCCTTCATTAAGGCCAGGGCTGAAGAAGGGATAGAGTTTTTCAGTGAAAGTCTGACCAGTGAAAGAGTACATGTGATACTTTGCCTCAACATTATAAAAGGAGACCAGACCTTCTTCATAATCCACAAACACCCCCACCTTCTGAGGAGGCTGTTTTAAGGAGAGAGGGATAGAAGGAGAATCTAGAGCTACATATCCAACCTGATTATTCCAAGACACACACCAAAATCCATTTTCAGGGCAGGCTGTAATGTTTCCCTTTCTATTAATAGACTCTTTTACTACTCCTAAATCCCATTCAGTTTTCCATTTGACATCGACTTCATAATAAAATCGTCCTGAGGAGAATCCTTCTTTTCCCAGCAGACAAATGCAACGATCAAACCTCTCTGGGTTATCAGGGAGCTTCTTTATTATGTTTTCACATGTGACCTCTTTTCCATCATTAGACACGGCAAGACAAGGATTTGCTGTGTCAGGATCCAGCGTAATATTCACTAAAACAAAATAATAAGAACAATAACAATCATAATAATTAAAATAATTCATGTTATTTTTATTATTATGTTTGTTTTCCAGCACATGGTCTTTGTTCTCATGCAGTTCAACAGTCAAATAGATCCCACTGACCTGCATGTTGCTGAATTCTCTTTAGCTCTGTTTGTAAAAAAAAAAATAAAAATTATATTATATTATATATATATATATATATATATATATATATATATATATATATACTGTATATATATATATATATAACATACACACATATACACACACATACACACACACATACTTTAGTGTTTTTAGAGTGTTGTAAAATTAACCCCAATGGAGGTTTATAACCACTTGCTTAATATTGAGTAGGGCTCCTCTTTTTCAACCAAACCAGTAATGACCTGTGTTCTGACAACTTTCTATGGGAGACAGCATTAACCTTTTCAGCAATTTGAGCTACTGTAGCTCTTATATAGGATCAGACTACACTGGCCAGCCTTCACTTCTTTAGTGTATCAATGAGGCTTGGCCACCAATGACCCCGTCATCACTTCACATGTTTTCCTTCCTTGGACCACCTTTGGCCAGTCCTGACCACGGTCAACCAGGAACACTCCACAAAGCTGCAGTTTCGGAGTTGCTATGACCCGATCATCTATCCATGAGAATTTGGCCCTTGTTACAGCAGCTTCAGATACAATATCTTGTGCCAAGGGCACCTGAAAGTGGATGGGTATAAAAGGCAGATGTGTTGGAAACAGAAAAATAAAATTTTAGTGACTTTGACAAGACCCAAATTGTGAGGCTGGCTAACTAGGTCAGAGCAATACATTTACTATGTACATTTGGCAAACACCCTTATCTAGTGCAACTTATGTTTTATGTCATTAAACATCTAAGTGGCTGGCTCAAAGGCCCAATAGGTGCAAATTGGTAGTGCTGGAGTTTGAATACTGCACGGAAGCTTGTAGTCTATGGGGCAGGGTGCTGATGCTGACCTGTGTCCACCGCTACACAATGGGCAATGTTCTCCTGGGTAACATTGAGTCAAACCTCTCATGGTTGTTACTTTGAAACATACCACCTATCTAAATATTGTTGCTGACCAAACACCCCACTTCATGGCGATGGTGTATCCTAATGTCAGTATCCTCTTTCAGCAGAATAATACCCCCTGCCACATGGAAACAGTTGTTTAGGAGTGGTTTGAGGAAAACATTGAGTTAAAGAGATTGACTTAGCCTCCAAATTCCCCAGATCTAAATGAAAGCAATCAACTACTACAAAGAAGGCTGACTCATAAAAGGACTTTTCCTAACAATTTTATAGGAATCAGTATGAACTGTTAATGAAAGCACCAGACAGTGCCCATCTCTCTCACAAAAAGGATGAAAAAGATGTTTGGTCATGGTGCTTCTGCAACAGGAGAAGTCATGTAAACAAACTTTTCTGGCACAGATGTGCATCAAATGGTTTCTTGTGGCCCCATTAACAATGTCTTGCTACCAGATACAGCACACCTTTAGAGTATGCCTTGATGGGTCAGGGGTGCTTTGGTGTACAAGGGGAACTTACACAATATTTGCCAAGTGTTTTTATTGTCATGGTTGATGGTTGTCTAAAATACAAGAATTTTATTTTCTAATGTTATTTTAACTTACCACCAAAAAACTTTTCTCCTTAAGAACTAACAAATTAATGTATGCTTACCACTGTGAACAAACTTTTCCATTGCATTATTAAGTAGTTCTTGCATTATTTTTCTCCTTAGAGTCTCCACACTTTGATGAGAGTTAATAATGACATCAGTCCAGTCCTGGGTGTGTGGAGGGCTGCACAGTGACGGGTAAATCTACAGTACAGCAGGAAAGAGGAGAAATCCCTCAGCATGGGGACTGCTGTCCTGTCATGTGCTGCATTGCTATATAACTCTGACCTTTAAGAAGTGGAGGTGATCCTCAGTGTGTGAGAGCTGCTCCAGCTCAGTGTTTCTCCTCTTTAGCTCAGTGATTTCCTGCTCCAGATCTTTAATGAACTCTTCAGCCTGCCTCTCTGCTGCTTTCTGCTTCTCCATCACATCAGCCTGGCTTCTTTCAATGCAATGCATTAGAGCACTGAAGATCTCCACAGTGTCTGCTTTTTCTTTTTCTGTTTTATTCTACAGAAAAGCAAATTTAAGTTTTAGATAGATAGATAGATAGATAGATAGATAGAATACTTTATTAATCCCAAATATAAGTTGCACCGTTACAAGAATTGCAAGAATTGCAATGAAGGGAGGGGAAAAATGCTGTCAAATAATATCAATATGAAAATGCTACTTATATCTACATGTGATTATTGAACATACAGGTGGGAATGGAACTGTACATAGGTGCACCAGCGAGTAGTAATGGAGATAAATGAACCAGCAAGTATATAACCAGCAAATATTAATTAAAATGTGGTGAGGATGTGATCATAGTGCATTAAAGACAGCAATGTATATGAGCATATGTAATGTTATCTCAGAGGAGATCCCTCTATTAACACAAAGCAGAGTTATTGTAAAGCCTAATTGCAGTCAGCAGAAAAGACTTCCTATAGCGTCATTTGTCACAGTGGACAAGGAACTTTTCATAGATAGCATCTGTGTTGCATTTACAGTCCAGTCTGTTGCCAATGTGAACTCCAAGGTATCAGTAGTTCTCCACCACCACCACCTCCACACCCAAAATGTGGACTGTGCTCGGGGTAGACTTGGTGCTCCAGGGATCCACCACCATCTCCTTGGTCTTAGTCACATTCAGGATAAGATGGTTTCTCTCACACAAATTCACTAAGCTTTCAACTAGATCTCTGTACTCTGTTTCCAGACTGCCATTAACACACCGCACAACTGCAGAGTCACCCGAGAACTTTTGCAAATGACAGGTTTCTGAGTTGTACTGAGAGTTTGAACTGTATAATATAAGAAGAAAAGGTGAGTCCTGTTCCCTGCAGTGCTCCGTTACTGCTGATCACATTTTTTTTTTACATACATCCTCACAACCTTACAAACGGTGGTCAATGAGGTTGTGGAGCTGTCGACATGCATCTTCTCCAGCTTCTCTTGTAGCAGTGCAGGTTGAATTGTGATAAGGATTCTCACAGTGCCACCCACTTTATACTAGTGAGAAAGAGCTCGCTGAAGAAGAGAAATGATGGCATCATCCACACCAACATGAGGGCGTTAGACAAACTGCAGAGGGCTAAGAAAGGTAGTCCTCAGACAGCACCGTCCTCACCAAGACCTTAATTAGATGGGATGTAAGGGCAACTGATCCGTAGTCAATTAGGGTGGATGGAGATTACTTTTTCGGGACTGGAACAAGGCAGGATATCTTCCACAGCATGGGTACCTTCTCCTGAGTCAGACTTAATCAGGTGCTGTAAAATCCCACCTGATCCTATCAGGACCCTGCAGCCTTGTTTTGATTTAGTCCCCCCAGCTGCCTCTGACGTCTGGAAACAGAGATGGGGGTGAGTAGATGACAATTGTTGTTGGACAAGGTGAAGAGATGTATGGGGATGGTTATGATGGAGCTGTAAAGTTTATTGTGGTGATTGGGTTGTGGCAAAATGGACAGTGTAAGTGCTCAGTCAGATTAAGATCTGGAATGATTCAAGCTATGTTGGCAGCATTGAGGTCTTTGCCTGCTGGGCTTCATCTGGGATAGGCTCTTGTACAATGTTTTTTTTTTTGGTGCTTTTATATCATGGCCCACATTTACTGTATTTTTACTAGTGTAAAAATACAGTAAAGGAATCAAAGAAATAAAACAGCCAAATTACCCAACACTCAAATGATACAACCCATAACTGACCAATACCCAGGCTATAGGACAATACACAAAACATAAGCATTATGCTGATATACTTGGTTAACTGACAAGACACGAACTTCAATACACCAATTACACAACTATAAGCATTATGTAGAGACACAACACAGACTCAAGCTGGGCATGGAGCTGAAAACGGGGACAAGACAAGAGACTCGAGACAGGACTAGGGCTAAAGACATGGCAATCAGCTAAACATGGTCATTAGCTAACCATGGCAGTCAGCTACACATACTTCTAGCTTCTTTTTCTGTTTTTTTCTTCTATACTTCTTTTTATGCTGTCTTCTGAGATAGAAGAGAATATGTGGCCTAAAAGACAGGAACAGCAGGAGGTGTAGAAAGACTGTGCTGGAATTTTTTTAGGTTGTGTCGCATGTACAGTTCTGCCTAAGAAATGTTTTCCATGTTTAGTATTCTTTTTATTTGTGCTGTATGCTTCTAAAAAAATCTTTTCTTTTCTTTTATCGTAATAACCTCATCGTTCAGCAAATTACAGAGCAATCATTAAAAAAATCCTGTACATTCTTTTCAATTAGTTATCCATGTACAATAATGTGCAACCTGGACATACCTGGAATTAATAAATGCTGTATAGATAAAGTGCAGCTTTAGGCTTCTTCAATCATGGACTTCAAAACCTAGCCATAGTTTTAATTAGAAAATATTCTGACAAGATGGCTAAGCATTGTGACTACCTTCTTTGTAAACATTTACACAAGGACTTGTCATTCTGGTGGCACTGACATGTTAATTTGACACAAATATTTACACTTTGCAGGCAATCAATTCTGTTTTTCTGTTCATACTACTTGCTTCGAGAAATGCACATTCAGTTTTGAAAATACTGCTGATTTGCACAAGCTGATTTTACTAAGCCTTTGAAAATATTAAAATGCTAAATATCATTTGTTGGGTGATGTGGGGTATGGAATGGCCTCGCTGTCAATTGGCCTCGTCTTCACATCCCATTGGTGCTCATTTGAATTGGGCTTTACGGAGTTTGGAGGCCAGTTCACTGTCCTTGGGCTCATTGTCTGATGGGTCTCATCCATAGCAGGCTTTGGTAAAGTGGGTGTTATGATGCCATTCCATCAAGGCCAACATTCACTTTTTTTTCTGAGGAGATGTGCTGAAATAGCCAGACTGGTAAGCCTTTGGTCCCACAGACATAAATGACTCTTGGTTGCAGACTGAGCAGAAAAGAGGGGGGAAGGGGATTGCAGTGTTTATTAACAACAGATGGTCATTGTTCATTTATCATTTAGCCGCAGCCTCTGACCAAAAAGAATGTGCAAAGGTGGACACGGGATCCTAATAAGACTCTGCAGGGCTGCTTTAAAGCTACAGACTGACATGGACCCTATGACAGAATGCATAACACAATATATCAACTTCTGTGTGGACAACATTGTCCCTAACAGAGGTGTTTTCCTAATACCATGTCCTGAATTACCAGCAATCTAAAGGAGCTACTGAACAAGAAGTTGACAAACTTTAGAACTTGGGACAGAGACCTGCTGAAGAGAGTGCAGAACAACTGAAAGTGAAAGTGAGGGAGTGCTAAGCTTAAAAAAACTCAAGGTGAACAATGTAAGAGATGTGTGGACTGGTATGAGGCGTATTACCAATTCTAAGGCAAAAAAGAAATGAACAAACTGAGACCTGAGCAGAGCCAATGAACTGAACATTTTCTTTAACAGGTTTAGTACAGGATCCCCAACTGCCCTTACTGCTCCCTTCACCAGCTCCCTTCTCCAGCCTTCTCTCATACTCTCCCTCCCCCCACAGTCTTCACAACTGCTTCCCTCTCACACCTCCCCAATGACTAACAATACAGTAGAACGTCATGAGATACTTTGGACAAACATGTCCAATCTAAAGGGGTTCCACCCACAGCACCAAAAGTATCAACTCCAAACATCCTGGTGCCAGATAAGAAGCTATATAGTTTTTCTTTTATACATAAAGATATAAGTATCATGTATATAAACATAATATTTTTCAAACAGTTTCCAACTGATTAATAAATCCATAGGTTTTTACACTTGACAAAAAAGCAAAAAAAAAAAAAGTAAATAAATGCATAAATGAAATCAACCCTATTTAATGTAACATTGAAATTGAGAACAAATTATAATTATTAAGCTAATATTTTCAAAGGCTTAGTAAAATCAATTTATTTAATCAGTCATCATTTCAGCATTGTTCAGAAACTAATCTTGGAATCATACCACAAATGCACAAAAGCTTTCTTTCTTTCTCAGTAACTTTGTAGCATTTTTCGATTCATCCTTAACATTTAAAAAAGTAAATGTGCATTTCTCAAAACAAGGGAACAGCATGAACAGCAAACACTTGTATTTTTTTATATAAAAGAAAATCCTCCAAGGCTAACTAAATTTTGACGAACTTTGGCTGAGGTTTTGTATTTATTCATATAATGGAAGAAAATCTTTTCTTCCTTTGGCTGCTCCTATTAGGGGTCGCCAAAGCAGACCAGTTGTCTCTATCTTCAGCATCTCTTCACCGCTACCCAGAGCCTGACTCGCCGCTTCTTAAATGCACTGGAATTTCAAACAAAAATTCAACTTCCCAACTTTTACCATGTAATCCTGGATTCAGTCCTCATTCTCATTTTCTTCTTCTGTACCTCAAAATTCATTCTGAAGATTACCATCTGATGTTGTCTAGCTACGAAATTCTCTGCAGCCACCTTACAGTCTCTAATCGCTTACAGATTGCATCTCTTACATGGAAGATACTCGACCTGAATACGTCTTTTACCACTTTTATATGTACAGTGACACTGTGTTCCTCTTTCTTCTTAATATATGTTAACCCAAGATCACTGCCATTTCCATTCTTTTTTTCCATCTCCACAGTACTCTGTCCTTTCACATTCCTCTCCTAGACCCCATACCTACCCATCACCTCCTCATCCCTTCTGTTCCCTCCTTCACTATACCCATTAAGGTCAGCACCAATCAGCAATCTTTGAAGCTCACTCCTACACAACACATACAGTACATCACATCACATCAACTTCCAGTTTCACACTCATCTTTCTATCAGATACTCTCCTCACTACCACTACATTCTTTGCATGCGCTTCCCTCAGTATTAAACCTACACTATTTTTCTGATGGTGTAGCAGTTTGAACCCACCTACAACGTTCTTAGCCTTACTTTTTTCCACTTGGTCTCCAAAGCTCCTTTTTTACCCCTACACTTGTACCTTTCCTTGTTTCTTTTTTTAGTCAAAAGTAGGATTTTGCTGACCAATGGTATCTGGGGCGGTCGTTGTTAACCTCAATCGATGTGGAAATCTTTTTTTTTTTTTTTTTTTTTGATCGACATTTTGATCTGGCAAATGTCTTGTGCAGGATGTCCTCCCTGACGCAACTCTTCTAATTTATTTAGGCTTTGGACTGACAATAAGACCACACTGGCTGGTGCAACCTCAATGGCGGAGTAGAAGAATATTTCATACTTATTAATGCCCCTATCTAATGGAAGAAAGCTTCTCCAGGAAGTTTTAACATTAAGAAAAGCTGACCATTATTATTATTTTTTTGTAATCTAAAGATATATTTATGGTTGCATTTAATTTATGATTGCGTTTATCGGGTGAGATGTCAATATATGTTTTTGACAAAATATTACTTAACACACAGTTTGGGTGTTAGATTTATTATGCCTATATGACATGAAGCCTTACTTTGTTCAGTTCTGTAGAATGTTTGATGTCCTTAATCTTCTTCAGTCGGTCCTGAATCATCTTCTGAACTACTGCATGAGTCATCCACAACTTAGTCTATACAAAAACAATACAGTATTTTTTAAAATATTTTTTAAATGATTTTTTTAAATCTTTGACCAAAAGTTTTTCACCTTATTGTCTTCACTCTCCTTCTCCATAGAAACAGTGCTGTGAGTGCTGTGAGTGCTGTGGTCTCCCTCAGTACAGAACTGACACACACACGTCTGGCAGTCTCTACAGAACAGCTCCAGGGGTCTCTCATGTTTCTGGCAGATGTAGTCCTCCAGGTTCTCCACAGGCTCCATCAGTTTGTGCTTCATGAGTTTAGGTGTAGCTTTATGGATCATCAGATGAGCATTGCAGAAAGAAACTCCACAGTGCAGGCAGGACATTACAGCCTCCAGCTTTTCCTCGGTGCAGGAGTCACACAGAACCTTCTTAGGCTTGAGGGGAATTTGCTTCTTAAATTGAGCAGCTAGTGCAGAGATGAAAGTATTAACACATAACTCAGGTCTATTGGTAAAATCAGTTTCACACACTGGACACTGACAGTGTGAACTGCTGTCCCAGACCCCTCTGAGACAGATCATACAGAAGTTGTGTCCACATGGAGTAGAGACTGGATCAGTAAACACATCCAGACAGATGGAGCACTGGAGCTGATCTTCAGAAAGGAGACTTCGAGAGAAAGCCATGACTGATGCCGAGATACAAGGATGACAGCGGGAGGTAAAATGAAAGATCAGACAGCATCATGCATTTAGCACAAAACTATTCTACTAAAATTATTATTATTGTAAAAATAAATGAACACATAATAAATAAATAAATAAATAAATAAATAAATAGTTAAGAAAACAAGCAATGGATTACTCCCCTATCTTATGAGATTAATTTAAATTACAAAAATACTAGCAAACTTCAGACATGTGTAATTTAGCTTTCCACTTTTTATCTTTTCCAAAAGAAATCACCTTTTAAATCTGGTTACAGCTCTGTTTATATAAAAACTTTAGATATATAGCACAGTATTTTAGTTCATAACTATCCAGTTAACCTTAAAACTTTTTTTGACCATAAAGTTACCTGTTTTGATTTTAAAGAAAGACTGAAAAAAAAAGCCTTTGAAACTGGAGATCCCCGTCTGCTGAAAAGAAGGAAATTTTGATTAGGAAACAACTCAGCTTCCGTCTTGGCCACTCCCAGAATTTTTTCACTGCCAGGCGTTTTTATATCCTATTTCTAGTGCACAGTTTTGCCAACAGGTGGCAGACATTTGGTTACTACTGTATACACTGTTTTTATATTTTATGAACTGTGTTGCTCCTACAGGATTAAATGGGCAGCCATAGTGATTTAAGTGATCATAGGTTTCTATAGAAAGATAACATTAACAGCTATAATCTTGAATTTGGTGACAAAACACCTTAATTCCTATATGTCTAGTTTGTTCGTGAGAAATGATCCTGAATATTAGGAAGCTACATTTACATTTTTTTACTCAAGATATCAGCTGTTGCAAGACTTTACAAACACATATTTAGGTAAAAAAAAAAAAAAAAAAAAAAATTATTTTGTCCTTTATTGTTGACATACAGTACATAACATTGCATTGTATTGGACCCTTTGTTTTACTAAAAATACTTGTATTTTCTTTATTTTGAACAAGCCAGCAGAACAAGGAATAGAAAGCAGTAGACAAACATGATGGCATATAATGGTTTATTACTGTATTTTTTACAAGAATTATACATTTTTATTAAAAGTTTTGCATATTTAACCCACCTGTTGTATTTGTTTTTGATTACAGTCAGAAATGTATGTTTTTTCATCATATTATTGTTTTTAAAAAAGTGAATGAGAGATTCACTGAAATATCACAATAACAGATTTGACAAATAATTAATCTACTATTGGTGTATCCTACACATTTTGTACAAATTAATGAGAGGAATAATGACATACCTCAGTGCCTTCCAGATTTTCCCGCCAGAGGAAGTGACATCACTTGGAGCAAGTCACATGCTTTTGTATTAGTGCTTTAAAGATTGTTGTGCCTTTTTATAACAGAGTTAACAGAGTTGACCAGAACGTAGGGACAGACACAAAATGTATTTTTTAATGACTAAAATTACAAATAATACAGAAAATAGATGTTTTATGCAACTGTTTACATAAATTAGTAGAGTAAACACACAAAAAAGATTAAAATTAGACGTAATTATTTCATAATAATTAAAGCTGAATGTATGATTCAGGAGGCATAGACAGTCAAAAATAGGTATAGAGGGAGTCTTTAATTTGATATTTTCATGACAAAATGTTGCTAAATACACATATAAACATTAATTTTAGTGAAACCTTGATATAATTTGTGTAATTTTTTAAAACTCTTTCAATAATTTTTTTGTCTTTGAAAAATAATAAAAGGTTTATCTCGGAGACGCAAAATGTATCCGCAATTCTAGAATGACCCATGTGTGTATATATATATATATATATATATATATATATATATATATATATATATATATGTGACTACTGCAAAAAAGTTTTTGAAGTTTTTTTGTTTTTTTTTTCCTTACAGGAGCATGTATTGGTGAGATGAACAGTTTTATTTCACCCTTTGTGAACTGCTGACTATATTACTCCTGCTGTCAATTCAAAATATACCTATTGTTATTTGAGTGTATATTTAAAGGAAATTACATCATCACAACACATCAAAATAACCCAAGGTCAAGCAGTATTTGCAGAGCTTTAATAACCTTAATAAAAAAAGTGCAAATAATTTGTAAATACATTTTGTTAATGATTTGGTTAAATAACATTAAGAAATCAGTATTTAGTGGAATAATAACCCCAATTTGAAATGTGGTTTGGCTCTCCACTAGTTTTTCACATTGCTGTTGTGTAACTTCATACTACTCTTTTTGCAAAAAACCAAACAGCTCACCTTTACTTGATGGTTTGTGACCATGCATTTTCCACTTGATGACATGCCAGTAGTTTTCTAGAGTAAATTTCAGTGGCTTCTTTTTTTTTTCCAGAGCAGCACACCTAATGGTTTATTAGATCTTTTCAACTCCAGCTCTTGTGAGCACTATGTAAGTATTTCCTTCAGGTCTCATTTACTGTACCTAAGCTTATACCACTTGTTTTTTTTGTTTTGTTTTTAAGTGAAAAACATTATAAAGAAATTCTGTTGATTATAACAAACACTGAGAGGAAACCTCTTATACAATTTATCACAAAGTCCTTCACTGATATGTTTACAAAAGTCACTTTTTTGAAACAAGTTCATTTTTTTAAACTGTGGCACAAAATATCAATGTTTGTGTCCTTAGTCAAAACTGACCGCTATGATTTAGTTATTGAAAACAAAAGCCCAAATGTACACAGGGAAAACATTATATATTATATATAACGAATATAATGCTTCACTCATACACCTTATGAAGATATTTACAATTTTAAAGTAAATCTGCTGCCATTTCTAGGACCCCCCACTTCCCTTGATTTTTTTCAGGAACATTATGTAATGAACTGTGTACACTTGCATGTTCCAGACATAACATCTTCTCATCACATGCTGCCAATATCTTTATATCACACTTAGACGAGACACTCAGCGAGAATGATGTCAGCATCTGGCTTGTAAATGAGTGGCCGGTGCTTCACCCACTTCTGCCAAATTTCTCTGATTGGTGCCAGCTTCATCAAAGCAAATCACACGTGACAGGATATGGAAGGACTGCAAAGACATTGAAGTGTGAAAATTTGCCTGACCATTGTTCGCATCCCATAAGCAGGATGCAGATCCTTTGCGGGATCTGTAGACACCACACAAAATCAAGACATCCACGTAGGCTCCAATATTCACTGGGTCTTCTTTTCAGGTGCTTCCATAAACCCTTGCCAGGTTTTTCATGTTTATGATTATAATGGAGGAAAAGTTGAAAAGATGACTTGATGTCATCCACTCAAAATTTGGCATTTTGAAATAGGGTAAGGGTTTGATTCCATATTAGTACAAAAAGGAGTCTTCATGCACTGGCTTATACTCTGTGTAATTCTCAAACTCTAACTCTACCTCCTCTAAACGCTCCTCACTGTCAGCCTTGCTCCTCTCCTCCTGATCTTTGTCATTATCAAATATAATTCCACAGCTTCATGTACAGTATATCATGCTGCCAAAGACTGAACTTCGAGTAAGGCATCAAAAAAGCTTTATATACCAGAGCTTTAAGAAATGTGTTTGATTGAAACAATGCTGCAGTTTTTTTTTTTTTTTAACAACTGTGGCAAAAATTATGTTCTTAATTTTTACTATAAAAAAAAAAATTATGTGGTCATGTACATGTTGCCGTGGAAGCCAAAAGGGGTATAGAAGTGTGTACAGTAGTTGATCAATTGGAATGGTTATTACCGTCGCGCTCACCGCCGCGTAAAAACGTCAGCGGCCAAAATAAATCAGTTGCATTTCAAAGTAATTCGTAAAATGGCCGCCAGGTGGCGCAAAGTGACATTTTCGCTCGTTGCCGTAAATACAACATTGACCGTTATACAGCGTATCTCTGTATCGGTTTATTGTTATTTAAGTTCTGGATTATTTCAGGTACTTTAAACACATTGTTGGGTTGCTCATGTTGGATCATATGAGATGTAGTTTACAAATGAACACCTGGTTGGGTTATTTTGACCCAACAACTGGTTTATTCATTATTCTTTCCTTTCTCCAAATATCAGCCTGCAGAATGTTTGAAATATTACTGTTTATTGTGTTACAGGTGTAGTTTTTAGAGTTGTTTAGGCAGGAATGCGTGTGTATACAGCTCAAAACCTCCATCAGTTATTAAAGATAGCGGCTATTTAGAAAACATGCCCAGTGATTTCGGAGCTTCAGGAAATCTCCCGGCGCTCTGCTCATTTAATTTACTCCATAGTTTTAATCAGCGCTCAGCCGCATGCATGAAGTTTTCCAGAGCGCACCGGCAGAAGTAGACTAATGATTATGAACGCGTCGGAAAAACAGCAGGCAGACTGACTCTGACCATTTAAAAAAACGTTTGCGTTCATTTTCTGACGCGCTCAAGTTCACCAAAAACAATACAGAGCAGCGCAGCTTACAACACTTACAAAATCACAACACTTACAAAATCACAACGTTTTTTCGTTATTGTGAGTGCGCTTAAATAAAAGTTGAGTCTTATAAAGGCATGTAGTCTTATATAGTTTTATTATATAGTTTTTGCACATTAATCTGACATAGTTTTTTCAGCCTGTCACGGCGTGCGCCCAAATCAATATCGCTCCTCGCTCACTAGTTAAGCGGCCTCCCCTTCAGACATGCGAAGCAGCGGGACCGCAGAATTACACATGACTGGTGAGCTATCGTTACTATCGTTGCCCGGGCTTGCACCCCGCGCTATAAAATACTCGGGGTTTGTTGGGTTAAAGTGGATTTTACTATGCGCTGTGTATGCAGCGCGCGTGCAACAACGCGGAAGTGCGGCATGCAAGCAGGGCAAATGGAACGCGCCCCACGGACTTCAAAGGAGCGAGAGGAGGGAGGGGGCCATCCGCGGAGAGCAGAGTCAGCGCGAGCAGACGGATGGCCATTGCACTCACACCGCGTAGTAAAATCCACTGTAACCCAACAAACCCCAATCATCACCAGCCGTGGCTTATTCCGTCATGTCATGTGGCCATTATAAGCTTTGTATTGAAAACTTCTAACTAAAAAGTGGCAGCTGGCATGCCTAAAAATAGACGCATGTTATTTTTTTAATAGTCTAAATAAAAACGCTCCGATTGAATTTCCTATAGTCTAAAAAGCGCTCAACCGCACGCATAGTTTTCCCGAGCGCGAGGAATTTTTTTGTGCTAAATAATGTTTATGCAGTATAAGAATTCCTATTAATCCTGGGTTGTTCTTTTAGTGTCACTATAGTGCTTTACAATGCCAGACAACATTCAAATACAAATGATTCACCCTCCCCAGGTGTGAATTGGCTGTTCTCACCTATACATTCAGAGGAACTGAAATGCACTTCTCCCCACTTTAAAAACCTCTTGAATCTGAGGCTCTTCTGGAGACTTTCAGTGATTTCAATTTGTGTAATTTTAATCTCCTGGATTCTAGATTCTAAAGTTGACATTGTTACCTTTTTCAATCATTGGAATGGAAGAACTTGTTATTTTCCTTATGATAGCATAAATTGCATTGTTTTTAATCAGTCTATACACAATAATATTATTTGGTATTTTTTTTTAAAACAGGTATGGGGGCTATCTTGGTTCATTAATCTCCGTGCCTGGTTTAGGTTTAGTATTCAGTGCGCATCTGTTATATTACACGTCCCTCCCCCAAACAGCACAGACATTTACTTTATATCCATTTACTTACACCTGAACTGAGTTGTTTGAGTAACATGGGTCGAACCCGTTACAAATCATAACAGTCTACAGCATTTCATTCTTATAATAACGCAAAAACACAAGCGGGGCTGAAAGACCGACATCTGCTGACGCAGTAGAACGTCCTAACACTGTTTTAATTTTATGGTCATTTATTTCAGTTAATAAATCTACTATAAATTTAAAGAACACAAAAAAATAAGATGACACAAATCCATACACGCTTTTTTTTCTAATTACAAGTGATAAAATCTAAAGGCTCACTGTGTTAACATTTATTGTGCTTAAATTTGATCCTAATAAGATTTAATTTAATTTGAATTTTAGAACAGTGGCAGCTGGAACACCTAAAACAGATGCAGGATTATTTTTTTATAATCTAAATAAAAATGCTTTTTTAAACGTGGGCTATTGTTATTTACATGCAATATTTGTTAATTTAATTTAAATGGGGTTTGGTCTCCGGAATGTTGAGCATCATGATCCTCTTCTTTACTTTCCTACGTAGAATCAGCGCTTAATCGCATGCATTAAGTTTTGTAAATTCGTTTAATGTTTAATAGTAAATAATGACCCCCGTTGCGCTGTACCACCGCTCGGAAAACCTTATGAAATACAAGTTTAGGACAATTATGATGATCTGCCACGGCGTGCGCGTGTGATGGGTGTACGCCCAAATCTACTATAACTACTCCCTCACTCCGTAGGCTCCCTGAATAGGCGGCAAAGGGACGGGAGCCGCCTATTTGTGCCGGCTGGCGATAATTAACGTTAATATGATCTCGGGCTTGCTCCGCATTATAAAAGCAAGGCGCGGAGGTTTGTCTGAGGTCTGGGAAGTACGTGATGTAATGGAGAATATAAAAGAACCATGTCAGTGGGAAGATGTGACGCGGCCCAGGCGCTTTAAACAAGGGCACTAGAATTCCGCCCTTTGATCTCTGCGCTGAGGACAGCGCGAGAAAGAGCTGCGCGAGCTCCCGCGGCATCTACACTCCCGCACCGTGCCCGCCCTCGCAGCCCCGCTGCCGAAGAGGAAAAGTGTGGTTAGGTTTTTGCGTCAGCGAGAACTCGCGCCGGCCATCGACAGCGGGAGAAGCGCTGCCTCCGCGTGCTCAGTTCTGCCACTCGCACCAACACTTATCGTCAGCTGTGTGCCCGCATGCCAGTGTGGCACAGCCCCCGGAACTGCACATGCACAATCTTTATCCCTTTCTTTCCATTCTTCCTCCTTCAACACTTTCCTTCCCCATTTCACCTAAATAAATTACCCTTTTCCCGTAAGACCTCGCCTCGTGTCCGTGCTTTATGGTGCCGCCCGTGCAACATGGGTCGAATCAGTTACAGATCATAACAGTCTACTGCATTTCATTCTTATAATAACACACAAACACAAGCGGAGCTGAATGACCAACATCAGCTGACGCAGTAGAACGTCCTGACAATGTTATAATTTTTATGGTCATTTATTTTAGTTAATAAATCTACTATAAATTTAAAGAACACGAGATATAAGATGACACAAAACCCTACACGTGTCTTTTCTAATTACACGTGATAAAATTTAAAGGCTCACTGTGTTAACATTTATTTTGTTTAAATTTGATCCTAATAAGATTTAATTTAATTTAAATTCTAAATTTGTATCGTCATTTTAGTTGTGTGATTATAAATTTGTTTAACTACAATGTTTTACTTGATTTTATCCGCTACTACCTGCAGTTCTAAAACTCTGTGTCTCATTAATCCAGCAGAGAATGAACTAAGGCATGAGGCGTCAGTCTGTAGTTATATAGCGCCACTCAACGGTAAAAGCCAGCAAACGCACAAAGCCAAACGGTACCGCCGAGCACGGTGACGGTAGGACCTACATTCCGATTGATTAACCACTGTATGTGTGATTGCATGCACATGCTTGTGTGTCTCTGCTCATGTCTGACACATGCACGTTGAGGTGTGGGAAAGGAGTGTAGAAATGTGCTTGAACTCTGTTTTATGCACTAGTTGTAGTCTTACTGTACCTGTTCATTTCCAATGCCTTTCGATTGAATTCAATTTCATTTATATAGCGCTTTTAACAATGGTCATTATCTCAAAGCAGCTTCACAAAATGAAAAGAAAATCTTATGGAAGTGTGTATGAGTGAGATAAAAATGTGTTTAGAGAATAATGAGATTGTCCCTAATGAGCAAGCCAAGGGTGGCAAGAAAAAACTCCCTGAGATGACATAAGAAGAAAGGTTACTGGTCACTTTTAATCGAGAACACCATGAGTTCCAAACTAATTTTTACAAAAATATTTTTTATTCATTTCATGTGTTTAACCTCATAAAAATGATTACATTTACTGGACTTTTTAGAGAGGAAACTTATAAAATGGTCAGATTTGACTGGAACACAGCATAAGGGGTTAAACAATTAACCTAGTTAACAGCACAGCTGATCAATGGTGCCAAGTATTTACCATCATGATTAATACAGGGGCTGAATGTTGGATATATTTTTTCCATAAAATTCTGACTACTAAAAGAGTAGATATGAGACTTAGCCTCAACATCATAAATGAGAGTAGACTCTTCTTATAATCCACAAACACCACCACTTTCTTAGGAGCCTGATTCAAGGATAGAGGAACATGAGGAGAGTCCCAAGCTGAAAGTTCTGTTTCAGTTCTCAGACTCAAGCACCAGTATCCATCTTCAGGACAGACTTTAATCCCTCCCTTCCTCTCAGCAGCCCCTCTGACAACTCCTAAATCCCCCTTAGTATTACCTCTGACCTGCACCTCATAATAAAACCTCCCTGAGGAGAATCCCTCTTTTCCTAAAACACAGACACAACGATCAAACCTCGAAGATTCTGTCGATCATCTCCACATGTAACCTGTTTTTTTCACCATCAGACACAATAAGAAATGGATTTGCCGTATCAGGATTCAGTGTCACATCCACTACATAGAGGCAAAAATATACAAGTTTAAAATAGCAGTCCATACTGTGAAATAAAGAATGCTTATTTGAACAGTGAAAGCTCACACACCTGCATATCGTGAAATTCTTTTAGTTCTGATTGGGAAAGATTAGTGGAGAAAATTTTACATTGCCAAAAATTACAATAGAGCATCAAACACTAGAACACTAGAAAACACAGGATATACACCTCATCCGGCCATAAAATTAAAAACACATGCCTAATCATGTAAAAGTCACTGTTTTTTTCCAGCACATCAAATAGATGCTTGATCTTATTGACATCTAGGGGATGTAGAGGACAAATCAACTATTTCAATATTTGGTCAACAAGTTTTGCAGCACATTAGGGCAAATTATCGTGCTGAAAAAGACCACAGCCATCAGGTTGTACTTTTTCTGCAACAATATTTAGGTAGGTGGGACATAGAATATACACGTGAAAGTCAGGACCCAAAATTGCCATCGTTTTACCAGCATATCATTTTCCCGCTGCTGACTTTCCTTCTTTCCATAGTACAGCCTGTTACCAACTTTTAGATGTGCACTCTGTTACAGTACTGTAGCTCTTCTATTGGATCAGACTACACAGGCTAGGGTCCTTTCCCATGTGCATCAGTGAGACTTAGCTGCACAGCACAGTGTCATTAATTCACAGGTTTTCTTTCCTTGAACCACTTTTGGTATGTCCTGACAACTGCAGACCATCTGGAGTTACTTTGCTGTAACCCTGTTCGCTGAAAAAGCGGGAACGAATACTGTGTGAAAACGCTATGGGAACCCTCTCCTCGTGACCGGTTGTTGGAGCATGTGTGTCAAACACGCCAAGGATTTTGGCATATATAACCTTGGTCAGGTGACATAAATTGATTAGGTGCACCTGGAGGTTATAAATAGGCATGAACCGGAAACATCCTCAGGTCAATTTTGTCGGAAAGTACGTCCAGTCACGGCATTGGAGCGCAGCATCTCGTTCCCACTTTTTTAGGGAACAGGGTTACAGCAAAGTAACCAGAGACATTCCCTTTCAAAAGCTATACTCGATGCTGCGTGAAAATGCCATGGGAACAAGATTACCAATTCCGCGGCACTGCAATTGTCAACCCCCAAGGTAAGTACCCAGTAAGTAAAAGATTTTGTCCCTGAAGTTGATGTGTTTGGAAACAAAAACATAAAAAAAAAGGGCAAATATAAGGATTGAGTGACTTTGGCAAAAGCCAAATTGTGATGGGTAGAAAACCGGGTCAGAGCAACTCCAAAACTGCAGTGGGATATTCCTGGTCTTCAGGGATGAGAACCGTTCAAAAGTGGTGCAAAAAATCAAAACCGATGAACTGGCAAAAGGCTCACTGATGCACTTGTGGAGTTTAGGCTAGACCATAAACTCTGATCCAATAGAAGCGCTACTGTAGCTCTAATTTCTAAAATGATTAACCCTAGGAGGGTTTTAGACAGACTGAATCTTCCAACTGCTTCACACGAGTCGTTTACGAATCATTTAGAAATGGGGTAAAATTAAATCTATTTTTAAAGAAAACTGAAGTGTTTTTTGAACTTGCATACATGTAAACCTGTTTTAAGACTCATTAAGCAATATTAGCAACCTTTAAAATGGCATAATTGTACCTCTTTAACCTTTTCTTTTCCAAACAAGCTTCTTTCCAGATAAGCAAACAATTGGAAATAATTTTTCTCAGCCAAAGGACTCACAATTTTGGCTAAGAACACAGCCATGAATAAAAATTAGTACAAAAAAACATTTGAGATTTGAGAGCAACTTTTCCCACCCATCCAAGAATAGTTTAGTGATGAACAATGCCTTTTCTTGCATGAAAAGGAGCTACTAGCCATAAGGCAAAAGTGATAACTAAGATAACTCGAACTCCCCAGATCTTAATTTTCATTGGGAACGTGTGGTCTATCTTTAAGATGCAGGTGGGTGAACAAAAAATAATAATAATTCTGACAAACTCAAAACATTATTTATGCAAGAAAGGGCTGCCATCAGTTAAGATATGACCCAGAAATTGATTGACAGCATGCCGGGATGAATTGCAGAGGTCTTGAAAAAAAAAAGGGTCAACACTGGAAATATAAGCCTTTATACTTTATATTAAACTTTACGTCCTCGGTTTGGACCAGACTTAAAATGGCTTCTACAGAGGCACTATCAGGGTCTTTGTAGAGGGCATAAAGGCTGAATAGAAATACTTAATACCTCAACACCAAAGTTTCTAAGGTTATTTAAACTCATCCTCATTTATATATGCAATGGTTTATTTTGCAGATGTGTGCATCTTATGAACAATAAAAAAGTAAATAAATGAAGGAAAAAAACATTGTCTTTAATGAATTAACTAATTTAAAGCATGGTAAATTTGGCCAAATTCTTAAAAAAAAAAAAATCTAATTTAAACTTTTACAAATGTCACAGCGTATTCTGTATGTTTATTATATTCTGACATCATTAACTATTGGCATATAACATAAATGGCAAATGTATCCTTTAAAATGGGGTAACGGTTCCATCTACTGTCACAGTGTCGCACCTGCATTGGTACCACAAGCAAGGATTTGTGGGTAGTCCTTAAAGAGCAGAGGATTTTCACCAACTTGAAATTCTAAAGTAAAAACTCTCAACCATGGCCATGGGTAGCTCAGTGATTAGGGCTTCTGATTGGAAGATTTTGAGTTCCATCCCAGCACCAGCAAGTTGTTACTGTTGGGCCCATGCTACCCTTAAGGCCTTTAACCCTCAACTGCTCAGATGTATAATGAGATTTCTTCACAATGTCGCTTTGGATAAGGGCATCCGCCAAATGTTTACAGTGCCACTTTCTTTGCCCATTTGCAGCAGTTTTTGCGACACATCGTATGTTAGAAAGATGTTAAGACAGATACTAGTAAAGTGCAAATAATGTGCAGGAGCTGATCTTATGGAATCCATTGGGGGAAATTGAAATAGTTCTTAGAAATGGTCCTCTATTACCATCACTTTATTAAACAATGTTTTGCTGAAGCTAGGCCATTGTTCAACCTTGTGAAGGAACCTACAGCAGTAAAGCAAAAACATGTAGAGGCTGGTAACTTTAACTGAGTGCAGGTTATGTGACACTGTCACCAATTGATTGGACTGATGTTGCTGTATGCTAGCTCACCTTGATTTAAATACGTTATTGTCCTTGCAGTTGATGCTTCCTTCGATGGGTTAGATCAGTACCTACCAAAAGTGCATGGAACTAAGATGAGTATGTCTGGCCCAATTCCTATTGTAGCTGTTTCTTTACTGTAATAATGCAGAGAAAAGTTGTTTTTTTTTTTGATTATTAATATGTTTTATTGAACAGATTTAACCATTAGAACAAACCTATACAGTAATACTTGTGTGTGTTTTCAGACACACAGGGTAAGTGCGGGTCTGCCTTCTGCATCACAAGTCCTTTACACACATACATAAAAAAAAAAGAAATGAAAAAAAAAGTAATTAAAATCCAGGATTATGAAACCGTGCAGTCAAACTTCGAAACACTTGTGTGTGTTTTTTTTATTTATTTAAGTTTTAAGACCAGTCTTAACCAAAAAGAGAAAAACTACTGATTTAAAAAAATGCTGATTTTAACTGGCCTGTCCTTAGCTGCGATTCAGCAAGACTTTATTTCCTGAATGATGTTACTACATACCTAATTCCCTCTAAACTACTGCTATGCCAAATATATGCACAGGTACAAAACATGTTTTCCCTCAAAAATATTTCAAAATCTCTCTTTTTGTTTCATGTAAGGGCCATAATTAAACCAAATGCAGTATAAAGTCAATGTTAGACTTCAGGGAGAAACTCTAAGCAGATGAGAATGAAAATCTGAGTTGATCTAGGTAAGGAAAAGCAGATCCAGTTCTCTTCTTTTATTTAAATGAAGTTCAACTGTTTCGGGAGAGCCAAGAAAAAAAATGAAATAGTGCAAGCCCAGTTACAAGCTCAAGAGTTCCTTAAACCGATCTGCATGAACTCCCCTAAACAAAAGAACGGTGACTTATTGTAGAATACAATGAACAGAATGATCTGACGTTATACACATAATAATGGACCAGTGCAGCATTACACACAAAGCTCTGGTTATTGTGTGAGGGTTTTGGATACAGCAGGGTGAAAAGGAACATCCTGTAAATAGTTGTGATTAAACACATGACATGATCAGGAAAACGATCTGTGTTAGCCCTAGGGAAAGTCCGGAGAGCTCGGAAACTGTGCATGTTTTGCTCTGTAATGTGAAATATCTTATTTGGAAAGGGACTATGTACAACTGGACAGTTCACACACACACACACACACACGCACGCACACACACACACACCTATATACATGAGCTAAATAAACGGGGAACTTTTAACCGGTCAGGTTTTGCCTAATATAGGCTTTGCACGTACAAAAGCAGACTTGCAAAACTCTATTTAATTAATCATCTGATGAACAACAGACTGCGCTGTAGACCTTAAGATCGGGAAGGTTTCGTCATTTCTGTCGTATGCTATCTATAGATCCACAGAATATCAACAGTTTAAAGACTGAACAAAAACAAACTAATAAAAAATCTTTGTCATTAATAATAATAATAATACCACCTTGCCCTCTCCTGAATAAAATGAGATCTTAAACAGGAACTAAAATGAAATTAAACCCAAATTAAGCTAAACAAACAAATAAATGAAAATGACTGCATATGTAACGTACAGTATATGGGATGTCATTTTGTTATAGTGTTAAATAAACAAAACAAATATCTTGTGATGGCATTTGGCATTAATTTTCATCCTCTACCTTTCCTCCAATTATTTTTATCATTATTATTTTTTTTACAATTTTCACACAAAAAAACACAACCCTGCTGCATTTCTCCTGCATATAACAATATAAGTGAGGAAGATCTTTCTGTGCCTTTACACTTAGTAGAAGACAGTAACCCTGTGAATTCTTATTGCATCTGAAAGTATGGATGACAAAAAGAGAAATTTCAGTAGTGATGGGGAATTATTGTCTATGGTTCCCTTTGGCTGGATCTCTAAACATGGCTACTCCTGAATTACACACTCATCCTGGTCATTTCAACAAGAGTCTACCCACAACCTCACTGCTATTTGGAATAAAACGTAAAAAAAAAAGAAAAAAAAGTCATGGTTTGGGTGAGAGATTCAGACCAAGAACAGCACCGTTGAGGCCGGAGGGAAAAATATTTATACACCAACTGGAACTAAAATGAGGAAAACATAGAAGAAAGAACTAAAAGTTTGAGACTTTATAAAGAAAAAAAACCTGTAAAGTATCACACACCACAATAACCACCACAGACATCTAAAAGAAAGTGACCCCTCTATTCTGTAGCGGACTCTCCGAGACAGCCGATCAGAGTGCACTGAGCAGTCACGTGACAGGAAGTAAACGTGGCCCCTGGGCGTCAGGGAAAGTGTAAGTGCTGCGGACGTGCCGTTATCCCAAGAGACAGGAACTATATCAGAGTAGAGAGTGTTAAAGAGACAGAAGGAAGAGAACAAGGGAGGAGACTGGCGGTGAGAGAGGTTTTGCTGTGCTGATGGTTAACATGTGCAGTTTCACTTTTCCTCCTGTCCTGGCGTGTTAGGGTCACATGTGGGTGTGGCCTAGAAGGCATTGTTTATTTAGGTGTTTGGAGTTAAAGGCAGCCTCCGTTCTGGTGGGTGGAGCTAAAGAGCATCAGCTGCTCAGGTACCCGTGAAGTTCCCGCGATGTGATGCTCAGCACGACGCCCGAGTGGTTGCCTTTCAACAACAAAAAAAGCATGAATGGAAAAATTTTTTAGTTTAAAATCCTTTAACGTTTAAAGGTGATTTGTTTTTATAAAATGCAAATATGTTGGAAAACCCAATAAGAACAATAACAATAATAAAAACAGGCGAAGGTACCTCGGCCGTTCCCCAGGGTCTGTGTCTCAAGGTCATCGTCTATAAACTCCTCCCCCTGGATGATGTGTTGTGTGTCGTCACTGTGATTGACAGGGCTGGTCATTTCCTGCTCTTTTTCATTGTGCATCTGGGCGTAAACGTTACGCCCGGGCAGCTTTCTGAAGAGGAACGTTGAATGTTAGCACTAATTACAGAAAAGTGACTTTTGGACTCACAAATACTGTGTGCATAAAAAAAATGGCACAGTGGAACCTCGGATTACAAGCATAATTCGTTCCGGAAGCGGGCTCGTATTCCAAACACTTGTAAATCAAACCATATTTTCCTATACGAAATAATGGAAATTTAAATTATTTGTTCCACAGCCCAAAAAAAAATACATAAAAATAATTAACACAAAATATAAAGTAAAAAAATTAACCTGCATGTTACCTTAAAAAAATAAAAAATAAATCCTAACAGATAAGTGTTTCCATTTATGCGCACAGGCACTCTGTGTGTTTTTCTCTCTCCTGTGCTGCTGAGTGTGTGTTATGTGTGTGCGCGGGCATAATTTGACACCATGCCGGTTGTGTGTGAGTGAAGCACCTTCTCTCCTTCTAAAGGCGAGAGAGAAAGAGAGCGTGTGTATGTGTTTGTGTGTGTAAACCGGCACGGTGTCAAATTACGCACGCGGAACACTCGTAAACCGTGTTACTCGTAATCCGAGGTTCCACTGTATTGGAATCTGACATGGTACTGTATCTAACCATAACCTGTAAAGCTGACACCTTCGGTACTGACAAAACAGAAAAGGTTCTTCTACTTCCTTCAACTCACTACTACACATGTATTATGTACTAATTTAATCTTACTAACCATTGTAAATATCTATATTTTGGTTCAATTTTTTTTTTTTTACCTTTTAAACTTGTAGAGGAGGAAGAGTCCTGTAGTGATGAAGGTGATGAGGAGAATGCCAGCTAAAGCCCAGAACCCGGGACTTGCAGCACCAATCCGAGAGTCTGTGGCCCAAGAGAACAAGATGCACGCACACACACACACACACACACACACACAAAAAGGAAGGTATAAATAATACACCAAGCATGCATGATAGGATTTGGCCCTTTTATCTAGGAAAAAAAAATAGGTTCTCACCCCAACACACACTCAAACCTTTTTGCAACACTCAGGTATGTTTGTCATCATGCAATTTGGTAAAAACAAAAAGTGAAAATCATGCCAACACATTCCTAATCTCTGTAAATGTCACTCCCTCTGCAGAAGCAAAGGTCCAACTGTACCGTGGTCACATGACTCTCCTAAAATTGTATTCCTATTTGGAGAGGCTTCCACCTCTTCCTGCTCACCAGAGCATCAATGTTTACAGGGTAGGGATTACAGGATTCAGGGTAGAGCTTTTTCACCTGTATTTGTTTACTTTACACAAAATGTACTCTGGGTTGGGTAATATTACACGAGCCTTTTTTTTTTGTTTTCACACTGATTTCTGATATTGTTTCCTATAATCACAGGTTTGTAGTTGGAGGAACACCATGAAGCATGAGCATGAAGCGTGAACTATTCTGTCTGAAATATTATGCACTGTGGATTCAGGAGAGCACACACACACACACACACATGCATGCAGGAAATAAACACCCATAGTTTATGATAAAATCTGTTCAGAAGAGATTAGAAAAGAGCGATCTTTACTCATGCCTAAAAGTGAAAATCCCCAAAAGTTTCTACGTTTTAAAAGTTTCAGGTTTCAGGTACAATCCTCTTTTATTTCTCTATATAATCTCCTGATACACTAATGCACTTATCTCAGTGTTTCACTAGTGCTTGGACACCATCAAGGTAGAAAGTTCTCTAACTACACCAGAGACATGATCAGATTGCCTGCTTCATGTCTGAAACGCCGGCCTCCCAGGACCTCCTTCAATGGTCTAAACACATGGAAAAGGAGTGAGAACAGGCCTGTACAGTGGTGGTGGTTGGGTTTTGGTGAATGATTGTGTGTACAGTTCCTACAGACAGATGTGTCCCTTCCAAAGGCTGGTGACAATTTCATCAATGCAACACCAAGATGATGAGCCTGAACCTACTGACGGCTACATGGTGGGATAAAGACTATACATCAAATAAACACCCTGAGCAGTAAAGTTGATTTAGTGATAGCTCTTTTCTAGGATCATTTAGGCATCAGTATTTAAAGAAAAAAAAGGCTGGAGGACAGAAAGGAGAACACGTCAAAGCGTAGATTGAGGTAAAAACCCACCGCTGGCTGCTGCTCTGGATGACACGTCACTAGTTATTAGCCCTTAAAAACACACCAGGAATGTTTTACACCTCCATCATTAACACGTATATACAGCGTTCACACTAACAACTGACAGAGTGACAGCTGAGGGTTGATTCAAGATTCCAGACATGGTGACTGAACACCGAACCGCATATGAAATCCTCAGTTTTATGCAAATGATGAATGATGTTCTCACTCGATGAGTTGAAATGATACAGTTCTCATGGAGCACATGGTGTCTGTTGTTTTACCCCCCAAAATCACTACTTTTACAGCTCTCAGTCCAGAATGTCAACATACAGTATGTCTACAATGTACAGTATAATAAAGTGTTTTTTCTAGTTATTGCATGTTTGCTGGAAAAAAAAAACACACACACAATTAAACTACTTGTCTCTTGTTGGTGTGTATGCAGAAGAACAGATAGAAAACATGACATCTCTATTTCTATGAAATCTTTATTACATATATTTGAACTTATATTTTTAATATATATTATACTAACATTAGTGAAACTTATGAGTAAATTAGAGGTCACACATGATAACTTGTAACATGCTTAGGATGATGGTACATGTGAAGATTTGATAAAGTAAAGGATGTGAAATTGAGGAAGTAAAAGAGATAAAGTGAAAAAAAAAATCTAGGATTTTCTAGGATCTAGGATTTTTTTTCCCATCAGGGCCTACCGTAAATAATACAGATGTGGACCTCAACAAGTTCTACTGTATGTTTTGGTTTACCTTCTGCCCTAAAATACAGTGAGTGCATTTTGGAATCTCTTGTGTTCTTTTGTTGCCACATAAAGTTTGTCGGCTTATTTTTTTTTTACAGTATTCCAATGTACAGAATAAAACAATATTATATTAATATAACAGTTGGACACAGTTAATAGCTGACATCCCTTTGATATTCATTAAGTCAATCATTGTCTATACAACCTACTGTATACTGTACAGGGTTGCAGAGGCCTACAGCCTTCCCAGGAAATCTGGACAGGGTCCCAATCCATCACAAGGGACTTAAGTTAACGTGGCAACATATTAAAAAAAAGGCTTTGTTGTGTTACCTGCATTAGGATCTGTCAGAGTCACCAGCACTCTCAGTCCACCACGCACAATAAAGCTGACATTACTCTCCCTCAGAGCCTGCTTTATGGTGGACACATGCTAGAAAATGCACACACACACACACACACGTACACACACAAAGGTATATATATATATTTAGTAAAAAGTCGGTAACAAATACAAAGTGTTTGTGCTTTTTAATACTAATAGGTGAGTGTGGTATGAATGAGATCGCTCTTTATTTCCTGCCGAGCTGGTGTTTTTGGCCATTTATACACATTGTCTTATTTCATCTCCTACTGGAGCACAATGCAGTAGAACCAGAGGTGTGTTTTAATCAACATACAGTGGCCAGGAAAAGAAATCTGGACAGGGTGCTAATCCATCACAGGGCACACATACTATGGGTAATTTGGGAACGCCAATTAACCCAATCTGAATGTCTTTGCACTGTGCACTTGTGTCAAAACACAACAACTTAACTTAAACACATTAAAACTCCTCATTAACCATAGTACCTTATCTGCAAACCCACTCCTCGTGATGGGCGTGTCCACTGTGGGCAGCACGTATAAGTCTGCTCTGGTTGGCAGCCCGGGCTTCACCGTGGTAACCATCGACTCCTGAGGAAGTCCTGTGATCTGGAAGCAAAAAACATCCAGGAACCTTCAGGAAAATATCACAGATGCTAAACAAATGACATTTTTCCTGATATACTTGTATATCAATGCTAAATACACTGAGGTATGTCGATTAAATGCAGACAAGAACTTTGAGCCTGGGCCTGAATTACCTGCTTATGTGTTATTATTATCATTAAAACTTATTTCTAAAGACAAATCCTGGGGAATTCAATAATCTTAATGCCATGGTGTGTGTGTATGTAGATAAACCTTAGCCAACATCTTGGTGACCACATGCCCCACGTCTGCCCTCCACTCCGGGATGTTCGGGTTAAAGCGATCCAAGTTCTGACTGAAGCTGAGCGGAATGACCAGGAAATTATCTGAAGGGAAAAACACATATATATATATATATATATATATATATATATATATATATATATATATATTATTTTTGACTTTTTTTCATGTCACAGTGACACCCAGTGGACAAACTAGAAACAGAAAGGTAACTTTTCACTCTGTTACTGTTACGTGTATAATTTATTATTATTATTATTATTATTATTATTATTATTATGTCTGCTTCAAGTCTGAAACACTGGCCTCCCAGGAACTCCCTTAAATTCCTCAAATATGTCTTGGAGTGAGGTCAGGACTATATGAGGGATGTGGTAATGTGATCTCACCATAAACGCGTACGATTTTGCTGTCCTGCACTGTGGAGCGTCCGTTAGATGCCTGAACAGTGACAGAGACCTCACCTTCTTCGGGAAAACTCGTTAGAATGCTGTTCTCAAGGGTTAGTCTTGGCTGTGAGGGACACACACCAATTATATATAATTATTATATATAATATCGATATCTTACTTACTTACTTATAATAAGGACCTGACTGAAAATGCTTATAGCCCTAAAAAAAGGGTAAGTAGAGGGAACCTGCAGCTCCTCTCCGATCCACCAGTAGTAGACAGTGAGATTTGAATCCTCAGGAAGAACCACAGCAGTCAGGTTGACTTCCTGTTTCCTTCCTGCGATCGGCACTACTTCCAGGTGGACTCCCTGTAGGGGCACTAAAACACATGAATAAGCGATTGCAATTACATTCGTGCCTCTTTATCCAAAACAACTGAGCAATTCTGTATATATTACACACATTACATTTGTGTCAGTCCACAGTCTTGTGTTGGTCATTTATAATATGTTTGCACCACAGACAAAATAAACCTTAGCTTGGGACCGGCACCGCATGCAGTGTCTGGATAACATGGGGCGTGGCAACTCACCAACAACAGGGCTCGAACCGGGAGCCTCAGATCCTAAACCAATCATTTAGAGTTGTTTGCCTGACTCGAACAGGACCTTTAAAATTGGACTAAATCAAACCTCTTAAGGTCAGACTAGTGCACCCAGATAATGCAGTTAAAAGTTGAGCTACACCTCCATGTACATCTCAACCTAGGCACTCCAGAGTTCCCACCCTGGGCTCTGATGTGGACGTCAAACAAAATGTAGAACAGCCTAAGAAGCTTAAATCGATTTAATTAAGAAACTAAAATTTCGATACCTCGGTGTTCACATCACGCAGGACCTGTCATGGTCCCGTCACATCAACACCGTGGTGAAAAAGGCCCGGCAGCGTCTCTACTACCTCAGACCCTTGAGAGACTTTAGACTGCCCTCCAAGGTGCTCAGGAATGCACCATAGAGAGCATCCTGACGGGAAACATCACGACCTGGTTCGGGAACAGCACCATGCAGGACAGACGAGCTCTACAGAGGGTGGTGCGATCAGCTGAGCGCATCATCCGCACTGAGCTCCCTGACCTGCACTCGATCTACAGCAAACGGTGCTGGACTAAGGCCAGGAAGATGGTGAAGGACCTCAGCCATCCCAACAATAGGCTGTTCTCTCTGTTGAGGTCAGGAAAGCGATTCTGCTCCCTGAAGACCAATACAGAGAGATTAAGGAGGAGCTTCTTCCTGCAGGCGATAAGGTCTCTCAACCACCCAATACAGGACTAATATCATCTCTTTTACATCCAACAGTGGGCATTCATGGACACTATGGACACATTCATGCACACTTTTTGCACTATATACTTATACTTTCATTATGGACCACTGCACAAATCACTTTAATAATAAGACACTTTAATAAGTCACTTTATGCATATTTGCACACCTCAGCCATTTTTTACATTACTTAGGGACAAATTTCTATTTTCTTCTTTCATATGTCTATATTATATCTATTTTTTGTTCTTATTTGTACAGTATATTTTTATTCTTATTTTATTTTAGGTAGCACAGTATATTCCTACTTTTACTAGTTAATTTCATTTTTCTACAATATTTCTTTTACTGCAATATATCTTTATTTTTACTTGTACAGTATATTTTACCAGTTAACTTTATTTTCTACTGTATTAAAGGGTCAATGGCAGCCGTAAAATGCATTTCACTACATTTCGTACTGTGTATGTTTGTGTATGTGACAAATAAAATTTGAATTTGAAATTTGAATTTATTACCTTATATTTATATTTATTTCTTATGTTTAAGCTTTTCTTTTAAGGTCACTGGTAGTCAAAAAAGCATTTCACTGCATATCGTACTGTGTATGACTGTGTACGTGACAAATAAAATTTGAATTTGATTTGATTTAAAAGGAGCATAACATCACCTATTACAGTGGACTTGGACATACTTCAGTCCATTAATACAGTAGATCCCCCTGGCATGCTCGTATAAGAGGACAAAGACAGTAGTATAATTAAATGGCCTAATCGAGCTACATCCATAGCTCCCCTAAACTGTGCACGTAAACGTACTGACTACCTTTTTTTTTTTTTTTTTTTTTTTTTTTGGGTAAGGGCCAGGGGTAGCTCAGTGGTTAAGGTATTGGACTACGGTTCGGAAGATCCCAGGTTCAAACCCCACAATCACCAACTTGCCACTGTTGGGCCCTTAACTGAGCGCGGCCCTTAACCCTTAGATGTGTAATGAGATAAAAATGTAAGTCGCTCTGGATAAGAGCATCTGCTAAATGTATGCTCACTTTTTTACCCATGATCAGTGTTATGTGCTTTTATGGCAATCGGCCAGGGACGTGACTCACATGTGACCCGGATGTACAACGTTGCCTGATCATGACCGGCTGTGTTCTCCGCCTTCACACTGACGCGATAAAAACCCGGCTTCTCATAACGATGTTGGATCGGCTCATCTGTCACCGTTAGGTTTTGATAAATGGCTTGAACTCCGTCAGAGAGGTCCACCTGGTACCGCGTACTGCTCGTGTCACCCTAGGAGAGAAAAAGATGCAATAGCAAACTTAGAAAGCATCCACTTCTCTCTAAATTAAATTACACACAGGGGGACTTTTATTTTACGAATTAGGTGACTTGTTGTGTGACACTGTGGTGTAGTGGTTAGCACTGTCGCATTGCACCTCCAGGTTCCGGGTTAAATTCCCGGCCAGACTCGATTCCTGTCTCTGTGTGCATGGAGTTTGCATGTTCTCCCCGTGCTTGGTGGGATTACCTCCTGGTACTCCGGTTTCCTCCCACAGCTTAAAGATATGCAGGTTAGGCTAATTGGCGTTCCCAAATTGCCCGTAGTGTGTGAATGGGTGTGTGAGTGTGTGTATGTGTGTGTGCCCTGCGATGGATTGACACCCTGTCTAGGGTGTACCCTGCCTCATGCCCTAAGTCTCCTGGGATATGCTCCAGGTCCCTGTGACCCTAAATACAGGATAAAGCAGTATAGACGTGAGAGTGTGAAGTGAGAGTGAGTGAGGTGACGTCTTAAGGCAAATGGTCCACTGGATTTTAGTTAGGGATATCAGGAGTATCAACAGGGTGTAACTGATCTTAACGCATGATATTAGAACAGAACCGCACTCTGTTTCATTATTAATCTGTACATCATACCCGCTCCTGATGGACGATGAAGGTGATGTCGTCACCAGGCGCCACTGTAAGCATCTGGCCCTTGATGCCCAGTTGTAGGCCACTGGGCGGCATTAAAGGGCAGGCGTGCTCCTTTCCGATGTCTTCTTTATTGATTCCGCCTTCACACATGTTGGAGATGAGCTTACGGTAACTGTGAAACACGCGCACACACACACACATACAAACATTGAAGAAACACACAGAATAAGTAACACGCACCTAATTTATTTCCTCATTAATATGCACTATAGTGGCTGACACTGTGACATTCACATATACAGTAGAACAAACTTCAGGTAAGTGTGTGTGTGTGCGTGTGTGTGTGTGTGTGTGTCTTACCCTGTACTGCTTTTGTAGGTGTGTCCCAAATTGCAGTTTTCAGGCGGAGTTTCAGGATCGTGCCAGAAGTCGTGGTAACAGCGATCACCCTCCACCTTCGGGCTGCGCTCAAACCCATAATCACTACACACAGACACACACAAACACACTTTGCATTGCAATTTCCAAAATTGAAGGTGTGACCAACTAGAGTACATCTAGGACTAGTTTAAATACAGTTTATAACTGTTAATTAGCTGAAATAGGGTTTATGGAACAAACTGAAAAAGCCAAAGCGGGCTGAAAAGTGCTGAGGCAGAAGCTTAGCTCAGTACCAGCTGAAGTCTTTCTCGGTGCACTGACAGGGTTTAGCAGACAGCGCAGACGTGTAACTCTTCCCTTTAACGCAGAGAGACCACTCCTTCCTTCTTCTGTACGATTGCTCCTGGCCCATGATGCAACGAGCTCCCTGTGGAGAAGTAAGTAACAACAACCTTCAGACAGGTAGTAGACAGATAAATCGCTAAAGAGGACGGTAAAACGACTGGGAAATGAGGAAAAGATAAACTGATGGATCAACAGACCAATTAACACAAGAAGTAAAAGAGAGTGACATGCAGACAGATGAATAAAAAGGTACAGATATACAGTACAGGATAAGTGGACAGACAGACAAATGGACAGACAGACCAGTAAATAAGGAAAAGAAAATAAATACAGACAATTAATGAGGAATAAAAACAGGTAAATAGATACACAGACATACTAATAAACAGGGGTGGGGACAAGTAAACATAGAAACTAACAGAAAGTAGACGGGTAAGAATAAAGACTGACAGGTAAACTAGCACTAAACTAAGAAGCAGGTAAGTAAACAGAGCCACAGACAGGCAATGAAAGAGGCAGTGAGGTAAAAAGAAAGCCAGACAAAAAGATAGACAGGTAAAAATAATACAGATGGGTAAACAGAGAAAAAGACAAATAAACATAGAAGCAAACAGGTAAAAAATAAAGCACAGACAAATAACGATGATGCACAGCCAGGTAAACAAAGAGACAGACAGGTAAACATTGATGCATAGACAGGTAAACAACAATGCACAGACAGGTAAACAAAGAGACAGACAGGTAAACAGAGAGTAAGACAGGTAAACAGTGATGTACAGACAGGTAAACAAGGAGACAGACAGGTTAACAGAGAGTAAGACAGGTAAACAACAATGCACAGCCAGGTAAACAAAGAAACAGACAGGTAAACAGTGATGCATAGACAGGTAAACAAAGAAACAGACAGGTAAACAGTGATGCATAGACAGGTAAACAAAGAAACAGACAGGTAAACAGTGATGCATAGACAGGTAAACAACAATGCACAGCCAGGTAAACAAAGAGACAGAAAGGTAAACAGTGATGTATAGACAGGTAAACAACAATGCACAGACAGGTAAACAAAGAGACAGACAGGTAAACAGAGAGAAAGACAGGTAAACAGTGATGCACAGACAGGTAAACAAAGAGACAGACAGGGTAACAGAGAGTAAGACAGGTAAACAACAATGCACAGCCAGGTAAACAAAGAAACAGACAGGTAAACAGTGATGCATAGACAGGTAAACAAAGAAACAGACAGGTAAACAGTGATGCATAGACAGGTAAACAAAGAAACAGACAGGTAAACAGTGATGCATAGACAGGTAAACAACAATGCACAGCCAGGTAAACAAAGAGACAGAAAGGTAAACAGTGATGCATAGACAGGTAAACAACAATGTACAGACAGGTAAACAACAATGCATAGACAGGTAAACAACAATGCACAGCAGGGTAAACAAAGAGACAGACAGGTAAACAGTGATGCATAGACAGGTAAACAACAATGCACAGCAGAGTAAACAAAGAGACAGACAGGTAAACAGTGATGCATAGACAGGTAAACAACAATGCACAGACAGGTAAACAAAGAGGCAGACAGGTAAACAAAGAGAAAGACAGGTAAACAATTGTGCCCAAAAAACAATGATACACAGCGAGATAAACAGAGAGACAGGCAGGTACACAGAGACACAGATCGGTGTAAAGTACCTGTAGGTTAGTGAGTTTCCACGAGTCGTAGTCGTCCTCATTACACTGCTGGGGAAAAGACGGACGGAAATCCACCTTCACTAGCTCCCAGTCTGAGCGATAGCTAATGTGACCAAACACACTATGCACACACACACACACACACACACACACACACACACACACAAATAAATAATAAAATAAATACATCAAGCACAGAGCCCAGCCAACAGCACTACATAGTCTAGATCTGTGTTTCTCAGACTGTGAGCCAAAGAAATAAGCAGCCACATGATGGCGCTCTAGATTTATAGTTTAACTCTGAAATACAAACCAGGTTGAACAGAACATCTGTAAGTCTTCCCAAATAAAACCCAGACTGTTCAACAACAAAAAGGACTACAATTAACTAATTAGTATATGAAGAGCTTCTCCTCGGTGCTTATTCTCCTTTTTCAATGGTTTTGGGCTGAAGTTCAACACACCTCAACATGGACCTCAAGAGCCCAAGGCCATCTCTAATGGACAGGGGCAAATGTCCGACCTATACTGTACACGTGATTATAACTCATAAAGATGGAAAGTACGAGTATTTTACAATGTTTTGTTTAGTATAATGTACCTTAACCATATCCTCACGGCTTTAAAACTTTAATTTAATGAATTAATTTAAACAATTTTTAGAGCATGATCGAAAATTTACGTTATGGGCTAAAGGAAATATTCAATGGTTTGAAGATGTGGTTATGTTGATAACATTTTATCATTGCTAAAACCGGTTTATTTGTAATTATTATACCAACATTGAATAAAAAAGATAAATCAGAAGAATCTAAATAAAATGAATAAAAATGTGGTGCTCTAAATGACACATATATTTTTAGTCACGGAAGCAGTAGAGTAGAAATGCACTAGGAACCGTAGCGGAAGGCCAAAACATCTCTAAGCCAAAGTTTCTGGGCTTAAAATTCTCTCAAAATAACTGCTGAGGCTTTAGCCAAAACCTCACTTCACTGCACTCTGCGGAACTGGAAATAAAAAAAAAAAAGTTTTGTAATGCAAAAATATTTGGTAAAATATTCTTTAAAATTTTTTGGTCAAATATTAGTAAATATTCTTTAAGCTTCACCATATATATATATATAAAGACACCCCCCCCCCCCAACAAGACAAAGTTATCCACTCTACTGCTTCCACTCATGTTGTCTTCACAGCAATTCCCTCTGCCCTAAGGTTCCATTATCAGCTCGCGCTCCCGACCACTAACAATCGAAATCCAACATCAGATCCTTTCACACCTGTCATCAGGACATCATTCACACGTACACACATACACCTCACTGAACAAGACTTCCTGTCACTGGCCATTGTCCATGATGACCCCAATCAAGTCCTCCAGAAATCCCACAGTGGTGAAAATCACGAGTCTTATAGATAATTACAGTTTCCTCTTTTCAACTAATTCTGTGAAGCATGCTACACCATGTTGCATTTGAACCCAGAAAAACAATCATACACACAAGCTCTAGTTTAATCCGTCAGAGCTCAGTAGATAACTGATTGCTGCTTTGATCGCAGCAGATGTTGATTTGGTCCTTGAACCCTGCAGGTTTTAATGTGCTGCCTGTGTTCTCCAGAGTTGTTATATCTTCAAGATGGAAAAAAAAAAACAAAAATTTAAATACTAAAGGGATTCTATTCAAGAACAGGTGTGTACCTATCCGTGGACCTGTGTGAGTATCTGCCGAAAAAAGAGAAGAGTTGTGAGATAGAATGTTGGATGGATCTGAGGGACAGATGGAGGTGGTGAACATTTAGGTGGCAGCAAGATTCCTAATTATTTAGACTTTTTAGATAAATTGAGGTAAACGTGTAGGCAGGTCAGTACTGGTAGGTACAAAATAAGAAACATGAGCCGGGTTACAATGTACAACAGGTGAAAGTGTAGAAAGGACAGAAAGCTAGATGTCTTTTTAGGACGGGTGGAAGAGAAGATAATTTAGGGGTGTTAATCCCTTTAAATTGAAGGACAGAGATTTGCCTAGTGATTAAATGGAGGTAAGGGACAGATGGAAATAATGAGATTACAGATGGGGTTAAGGTGATGGGCAGACAGGTGGTGTTGAGAGCAGAGAAATGTTGGACAGACAAAGGGTTTTTTTCTAATAGACAAATAGATGATGAAGGACGGATGACTGAGGAATAATGACAGATGAAAGTGATGGTGATGGACAGACAGTTTCATCAGAACCAGAAAGACTTGACGCATGGATAGAGGATTTGACCTAAATTAAGGTGAGGGATGGGGATGACAGATGATGCTGCAGAAGATGGGATGACAGGTAGAATTGAGGATCAGGCAGAACTGAGGGACACATAATCATGATCTGATTACATTAACACTAATCGACAGACAGGTGTAAAACAAGACAGCTAAAATTAAGGGAGCTTGTGTCATCCAGGTGACCAAAACTAGAGTTTCAACAGGTCCAATATTTTGATGTCCACAGGGCCAAATGGAGGTGAAACAAAGGAAAAAAGATATTGGTAAGGTAGCCAGGCAGGTTTGTGTGAATAGCAGATCACCTTTAAGGACGGGTGGTGGTGGGGGACAAACTGGTATAAGTGAGGTTCCCATAGTGGGTACAATAAAGAGCACCAAATTTTTGGAACTAGAGAACAACTAAAAATAAGTAGAAAGAAATGTGATGGTTAGGCATTAAACTGGAGAATTAGGGACAGTTTGTAATAAAAGAAACCTGAAGGTATCTGTAACTTTGAGGAAGGGATAAGAAAATAAAACTGTCAATAATGGACAGGGTAAGGTGTAACCAGCTGCACCACTGGTTGATCTAAGGGTTGATGGTTGAAGGATGAAAGGCAACTCAATGAACTCGGAGGTAGATAGGAATGACGAACAAACAGGTAAAGCTTGGAGACAGTAGGCTATGAGGGACAGGTGAAAGACAGGTACAGGCAAGTAAGGAGCAGATGAAAGTGAACACAGATAAGGGATAAGGGTCGTGACTCACGTCATAACGAGCGTCTCATCTCCGGGTTCACTTAGTAAGCCGTCGACGAACACCGACGTGCTGGTGAAATTGTGAATGCTCCATGTACGTCCTTCATCCACACTGAACCTGCAGAGACATGACATCTTACAACACTGAGTTCCTTTAGAAACTAATTACAATCACGGTGTGCCAACTTCACTTCTCTGTCTTATATCATTAACTCACAGTGCTTAGATTATTGGCTTGTCCTCTTACATCATCGATCTTTGTTGTTTTACATCGTGGCACACAGACTTTTGTCATGAACTTCTGACATCTTTAGTTAACCTTTTCTGTTTGACTTGTGTAGCACGGTGGCTAGGTGGTTAGCACTGTTGACTCGTACCACCAGGGTTGGGGGTCAAATCTTGTCTCTGGTCTATGTGATTGTGGATTTTATATTCACCCTGTGGTTCCTGGGCTGATTGGCATTCCGAAATGTGCCTTATTGTTAGTCGGTTACCCTGTTATGAGTTCACGCTGGATATGTTTGTACATTTATAACCTGTTGTTTCTTTGTTTTTATTGTGAAGACTTGGGTTTTATGTCCATAAGTTTCAACATTTGTTCCTTTTTTTCCTTCTAAGTCTGATTTCTACAGGTATGTTACTCGTTTCTGGCTCGCCTGTTTTATCAAGGTTATACAGCAGATTATCGTAATTTGTAGTATTCTGAAAGAAGGTTGAACATCGAAAGTCCTAGATTGGATTAGTTTATGATGTGGATGCTTCAGTAAAAAATATCAGTGATAGAAATCTTGTATCCAGACACCACAGGAAGAGTGAGTTTCGAGTAGGTTGGATTTTCTACCAATCCAGATGTTTGCATCATGTGATTATGTCATCACTCTCCATTCAAAACATGGCAACCAAATGGCCACTTTGGTGCAAAGAAGAGGTGCTGGCTCTTATTTCAAATTGGGGAGATGGAAGTTCCAGCAACACTATAGTCATTGGTGTGGAGCCCAGGGAGCTCAGGACACAAGGAAGGGTCCACCCTGAATGGATTCATCCCACGGCACAAGCACACACTACATACAATTTTCAAACACCATGACTTTTTGGACAGTGTAAAAATGAACAGAGTTCGCAAAGGAAACCAAACCCACCAAGCACGGGTGGAACAGACAAGCACCACACACACACACACACACAGACCAAAGGTTAGATTTGAACCCTCAACCCTAGAGGTAAGAGGTAACAAGGGTAAGCAATATCATCTTGAAGAGTGAAATATCATCTCCTTCATCATCATTGCCACATCAGACGCTGAGATCGAGACTGAGATGAGCTGATGGAGTCGTGAGTCGCTTTCTGCTTTCCTGCTCACCAGCGAGAGTTAAGAAAAGCAAGCCGTGACTCACATTCTCTCATGCTCTATATGCTAATTTCACTTCTTGTTTTTTTTGTCCTCTTACAGTCCCTTTGCGCTTTGTCATCCGTCACTCATGGCAATATGCTAAAAATATGTGAACACATGAACGGTGGCTTGGAGCTGCCACGCTGCATGTGTTAGAGGTTTTGCATATGCTCAGAACTTCAGTCGATCTTGGGGCTTTAATAAATCCGGGTTTTTACAATGACTTGTGTGTATGTTTTATTGTGTGTGTGCGTATGTGTGCATGTGTGTGTGTGTTAAAGCCTCCTGACGACTTAAGGGATTTTTTTCTTTTTCTTTTTTTTCAGGGGCGCTTCATCGTTTTTCTCCCTCTCAGCCCGGACAACACTTCATATCTGACAGCTCCTGAAGTCTCCTGAAATGACTAACAAGGGATAGAAAGACAGGGATCAAAAGCAAAAAGGGCGAACGAGGGATAAGAGAATGAAGAAAGAGCCTCTCGAGCGGATGACAAATTTACTCGAGAGGTTCTCTAGGGCCGAATGTGTGGAAGAAGGATAAGCGAGGATTCCCTCCATCGCTCTCTTGTTGCTCTCATCCTCATTCTCGCTTTCTCTCTCTCCTCTAATGGCACACATGATCTACGCCCTGAGAAAGCAAATCTCCCCTTTAATCTGTTCATCTAATTAATTTTTCTGCCACACCAACTAACGTTGGTGCGAGCTGCTTGAAAAGAGGACGTACTTGAGGATCTTTAACGGGATGGAGGTGTCCTTAATGGCCACGATGACGCCACCGTGATCCAGATACAGGATGTGGTGCTCCTCTTCGAACACCTGGGGAAATATTAACTCAGATTAATGTTCTTCCATGTTCAATAAATAAAAATATAAGTCCTTGTAAATGAGCTGTTGCTACGTTACAGCCGTCTGACTAATCCGAAATTCAATGGTGCATCATACATTTACACAACTCATTTCATTTCATTTCATTTCCTTCACTTGACAGCATGAGATGTTGAGAGCGCCAGTCAAACAGAAAGAAAAGGGAGGGATGGAGAGCAGGGCGGACTCAGCAGGAGCATTTATATTTGCGCAGCTAATCAAAGTTGCATACTGTAAATTGAAAATGAAAATTGAAATGGACGAGATTACAGAGGGGATAAAAGTGAATGAAGAAGTAAAAACGCTGATGCAGCAGGAATTAGAAAGTATAAGAAAGAGAGAGAAAGTGAGGCAAACACTGGACTCCCTCACTGACATGATTTTAGCCACCGACTCTTTTCCAAATGCATTGGAAGAGAGCGCCATTATTTATCTATGAGAGGCCGCGATTGGCCGGCATCACTCTAATTGAGAGATGACAAAGGAAGGCTGTCATTGGCTCCCCGAGAGCATATTGGACTGTGGCATTGTGGGTAAAGGAAAGTTTCTCCAACTTGGAAAGTTGTATCACTCCTGTGCGTTTTCATCACTTCTTCGAATAAACGTCCTCACCTGTCTCCAGGTCTTTCCGCAATCATTGGTGATGTACATCTCCTCTTTATATTCAACCAACTGAGAGCCGAGATTGCCTGAGAGAGAGAGAGAGAGAGAGATTGTTACAGTTCAGCTGAGTATATCTGCTTTTCAATTTATCTTGTTCAAAGTCAGAGTTAGTTTCTCCCCCTTTCACGTAATTAATAAACATGTAGGGTGAAAATGAGAAAAAGAGAGAGAGAGAGAGAGAGAGAGAGAGAGAAGCACAGAGAAAAAAGAGGACACCCGTTTAAGACAGGAAGCCGAGAGAACATGGCCAGGGGCGCCGCTTGACATCAAAGGCTCGATGTAGTGCAAAACTGGTGGAGCTGAACAAAATGTAATAATATTCCCGTGAAGCAACATATGCTGATGACGAGGAAGTGACAGATAGGGAAAAAAGTGAGATCGAGACAGAACGAGAGACAGAAAGAGAGAGAGAGGGAGATTTCAAGTGTTTTTAGTAACATTTATTACTGATAAACTCTTCATGTAAGCACTAGTTACTATTCATTATTCATCATGTAGACATTCAATAATTCAATAACTCACCATTTACTGTATATTTTCCTTAAAAACGTTCACAGATTTTATTAATCCGACTTAATATTAAGATTTATAGCTTTCTAACTCACTATGTTGACACAATAAAGAAAGGATGTTCTATCCAAATGTCCTCCGATTTCCCACCTGAAGAGAAGGCAATAAGAATAATTTGCTTCATCCTACACTGAAATATGAGACGGGTTCGGCTGTTTATCTTGGAAGCGCACGCCTGACTGCGGTCTAATTGAACGCCTCTCTTGAACAAATGACTGTAATCTGTGTGAACTTTTGTGTGTGTTTGTTTATAAAAGGGCTGTGCTTTCGGCACTGACCTGCACCCATGATGAGGCCGGGGGCGGAGTCTTTAGTGTGGACCGTCCCAGAGACGTATGGGTTATCTGCCCATCTCAGGTGGAGGTGAAGATGACAGTCTGGCTGTGGTGAGAGAGCAAGAAAGAGAGAGAGAGAGAGAGAGAGATTGTGTCATTTTTTACTACAGTATGTGATGTTTATTTCTCTCCACCTGTTTCTGTTTCATTTTTTTTCATACTGTGTATTAAATTGCCTTATACATTGATTCAACTTTCATTTAACTGCTTTGACAACACTGAACATTTCCATTTTCATGCACAAGACTAAAACAGCTGTTTCACACCGCCAGCCATATCTAACCTAGGAGATAAACACACAACACACACCATATGGATTCTCTTTTTCTTAAAAGAAAACAGATGGTGTTACAATCCAGCAATACTTCTAAAAGTATTTTCTTTCTTTTTTTTTAATTATTATTAAACGAGTGTTTAACAGAAGAGTGTGATCAGATTAAAGGTGTTAATGTAGAGGCCATCACTTTATTAAAGGGGAATCACATTAAAGATCCCCTCCTGGGCCCGGTTACACACACCAGACTGTGGTCATGCTGGGAGAACAAGACTTCATATCATGAACGGCTGTGTGTATAAGTGTGTGTGTGTGTGTGTGTGTGTGTGAGAGAGGGATAGAGAGAGAGAGACCCTTTCACCTATCATGCATTAATCTAAAAAGTCAGCTGTAATTAAGAATGAAGAAGAAATCTCCTTCTAACAAAGTGATTCAACAGAATGAGACAGTACCAGAAAAAAAATCCAGTTAGGCTCTGTCTATTACTGTAAAAAGGAGGCAGTCTCTTCAAAATCATTAACTACATACTGACATATTTTACACTAATATGGTAACAAGAAAAGACAAAAAAAAACATGCTAATTAAAACTATTTTGAACGAACATGTAACATGTCCATAATATCTCACTCACCCCAACCCACACCCACATAGACCTCAACATGATCCCACTCCATGGCTTTATACCTCACCAACACCCTTACCCAATCTACATACACATCAACACCATCCCTACCTCATTCCTTTATACCACACCAACATCCTTACCCAATCTACATACACATCAACACCATCCCTACCTTATTCCTTCATACCACACCAACATCTCTACCCTATCCACCAACACATCAAAATCATTCATATCTCATCCTTTATACCTTACCAACATCCTTACTCCATCTACATACACATCAACACCATCCCTACCTCATTCCTTTATACCACACCAACATCCTTACCCAATCTACATACACATCAACACCATCCCTACCTTATTCCTTCATACCACACCAACATCCTTACCCCTATCCACCAACACATTAACACCATCCTTACCTCATCCTTTATACCTTACCAACATCCTTACTCCATCTACATACACATCAACACCATCCCTACCTCATTCCTTTATACCTTACCAACATCCTTACCCAATCTACATACACATCAACACCACCCCTACCCTATTCCTTCATACCACACCAACATCCTTACCCCTATCCACCGACACATTAAAACCATTTATATCCTATTCCTTTATACCTCACCAGCATTCTTACCCCATCCTTACATCATTCCGTTATACCTAACCAGCATCCTTACCCTATCCACATACCACTATATACATCCATTGTCCCCAACTAATTATCATCTGACTTTATACCACTATTATCACCATCTGTATTAATCCCATCACCACTCCTTCTCCATGTGCTTCAATACCATTCCCATCCCATTGCCTTGTGTATGCCCTCTGCCTCCAAACCTTCATCCTCATCCCTCTGTGTACCATCACTTCTCACCCCATTTACCCATACCTATGTGCACCATCACCATCCCAGGCTCATTCACATCCCAACCCCATATATTAAACACTATCCCTAACATAATCCCTTAATATCTGCACTATCCTGAACACAATGGTGTACCCCCCAAACCAGCCCTTCCTCATCATCAGCAACAACAGATGTCCTCTTTAGTTGTACTTGAGTTGCCATCGTTACCATCACAGCAGAGTGATAATATTCATTTTATTAATGTTCTCACAGGAGTACTGGAAAGACTGCACTCAATGACTTTGCCACTGCAAAGATATTTTAATTTGGATCCCATTACTGTGAATACCTGCAGTACACAGCAGTGTTCCCGCTCCCTATTGCAGTGCAGCTCTCTAACTGACACAATCCCTAAGAAGTACATGCTAGACCTAGAAAAAGAGCCAAGAAAGGTATGAGAAAACTATCTGTAAAAAGGAAAGGATCATGTGTCAAGAACAGAGAAAGAGATGGAATGAGTCGATATCCATTGTATGTAAAATAAAGGACGTCATGGATCATTGTTATAAAAAGCCCGGTTCTTAAGACGGTTTTTCCAAGTCTCTTCGATTTGCGGAGGTAGCACAAGACCCCCGTTAACTCTCCACTACCCACAGTCCCATGCAATATGAGATGAGTCAACCTCCGTGCTGGGAGAGGTCATGCACAAGTTTCACCCTCGGGTATACAGTGAATTGCAGAGGACATATAAATACAGAGTTTAAAAATGCATTGTTTGATTGTATGCTAATGTGATGTTTGTGTGACATTTTGATTAGCTGAATCTTTTTATACAATGATAATTATGTAGCATTTAAATGGCAATCTTGATTAAAAACAAACGTACGTGAATGGCCACTGATTAGCATTATGTAAATTTTAGCATGCTGGAAGCTTCTGTTCTTTGTTAAAGTGTTTGGGCATGTTGCTAACAAACAAGAGCGTGAATGGATTAAATTAGCCATATACAAATACCATGCTAATTGGTGGATACTAGCCTTCATTTATTGTTTGCTCAGACACTGTTTTTAAACATGGTTTGGGCTTTGCAGATTTGATAGAAGCAGTGATGTGTAAATTATTGCAAACTGTGATCCGTCTCACAATAGTCATGTGGGCCCATGTTTGGCAAGAGATGTAATGAAGCAATGATAGCAAGCTTTTGGTAAAAAACAGATTTGCATTTCTTTTTTTATTACAAAATGACATATTTTTGTATTTCTTTATTGTCCTACCAGGAATGGTAAAATTTTTGGCAGCATATAAAAACAACCATTAACAACGATGTGCACGGTAGTGTAGTGGTTAGCAATATTGCCGTGCACCTCCAGGGTCCGGGTTCGATTCCCGTCTCTGTGTGCATGGAGTTTGCTTGTTCTCCCCGTGCTTGGTGGGTTCCCTCCGGCTATTCCGGTTTCCCCCCACAGTCCAAAGATATGCATGTTAGGCTAACTGGTGTTCTCAAATTGCCCATAGTATGTGTGTGTGCCCTGCGATGGATTGGCACCCTGTCCTCATGCCCTAAGCCTCCTGAGGTAGGCTCTAGGTCCCTGCGACCCTGGATAAAGTGGTATAGAAGGTGAATGAGTAAGAACGATGTGTTTTACTTGTGATTGTGCATGCAGTGTTCATTTAATCAAAAGTGCCTAAGATTTAACTATAAAGCTTAGCTTATTGTTAAAGATTCATTATACCAATGTTAAAAGTGCAACAGGTAGGTACCTTTATGTCAGACGGTGCAACATAAGTTTTCACAAGCTGCTACGCATGTTCAGTTAAATTAAGCTAAGCCTTTTTTCAACACCTTAATGCACCGTGAAATTCTTTATTCAGTGCATATCTCGGCTTTGCTAATAGGCTGGTAGAAGACCAGAGCGCAGGGTCAGCTATTATACAGCAACCCTGGGGCAAAGAGGGTTAAGGGCCCAACAGCAGCAACCTAATCAATACATCTGGATCCTGAGAATGGTTCCACTTAGAAACCATGAGTATGACTTTTTAAAACACTTTTCATACAGTATAAATAGCTTATGACTGCTCATGAAACTTTTAGACCTGAACAATTTTGCGCCAAAGTCTCCATCAGTGAGCAGCTGGTGACCTCAATATAGTGGACTTTATGTTAACTAAAACACATTGCCTGTTACACAATTACACTTCCTACTGTATAGCACACATATATAGAGAGGATATTCAATATTAATCCAAACTAATCTGGTTCCTCTTAAGGATTCTTCCTCATGTCATCACCACCTTTTTGTTCTATTAAAAGATAAACGTTGATCGTTTTAGATTTAAGAATATTTCACTTTTTTTTTTATCAGAGTATGAAACATAATTCATTCAGAAAGATGTTGAGAAAGTTTATGAGGATGGATTATTATCTGGTACAACACAAAGTCAAATAAATTGAAGGAAACAGAAATAAGAAGCGCCGCACCAATAATGAATAAGCGTGCATAAGCTAAGAAGAATTTGTAGAGCGATTTCTACCTGTTTGCAGTTCACTGGTTTGCCGTTCATGTCGGCGATGGGCGGAGTTAGCAGCTCCCAGTCCTGTCCTTTATTATACGTGATGAGAGTCCTGACTTTGCCATCTACTTTCTGATTGGCCAAGAAGACGCCTTTGATCCCACGTACCTGCGAAGGTTTAAAAAAAAGAAATGAACAGGATCAGAACCAGGTGAAAGAATGCCGGTGTTCAGTGCATTCTGTAATTACTGTAATCTGACAGCATAGTCGAGGATACCGAAGGACACTCATGTGTAATGAATAATGCAATCCCCCCCCTCTCATGATATTCATAAAGTATGCACGTAATTAAGCCAAACAAGTATGTATCTGTCTATCAACCCACACACACAGTGTGTTTACAGCTTATTTCCAAGGGTTTTGGTCTTGTTCCTGACCTCCAGCACATCGATGATGACGTTCTCCTCGGGCTGTTTGGTGCTGCGCACGTTCTCCAACAAGACAGAGTAATAAACACCCTGCTGGTCTGACGCGTACAGGTTGTACGTGTCCGTCTGGTACCATTCCTGCAGGGCCAGCAGCACCTGGTTCTCGTCCGTGCTCACGATCTGTACATCCTACAGAGGAAGAGAGGAAAATCATCAACGTAATGTTGTTCTTAGCATGTTTACGTCATGGATATACAGTATCTCTTCTGTCATTCGTCATGGAAATGATTTCCGTGTCTCCATTAGCATTTAAAGACTATATCATCCAGGAAGGGCTTGACAGCGTCTTTTAGAACCGGCATGACACGAGGTGTGTTTATACAAATTTACATAATCTGCCATCACATTGCCTTGACAGAGTATCGTAAAAAAAAAAAAAAAAAAAAAACGGCCTACTACTTGAACAGTGTCCTCAAAGAAAGACCATCATTCTAAAGGCTTCCATGACAATAAGATCATATAAGCATCGCCTCTTCATACTCATGCGAACCAGGCTCGGTTTAAGACATCACCGTTAAATGACACCATGTAAGGAGCATCGACATATACTGTAGCATGACATCATCCTCAAATAGCACCATCATCATAATTGTGTCCACATAAGATGAGGTCATTGTATAGGCATTGATTCACATTGATTTTTTTTTTTTAAGACCTTACCGCACCCTGTCATAACAGCATCCCATGATAATGACATCACCATTGGTTTTCATCGTACCCTTTTTTAAAGCAACCTGAAATCATCACAGTCTGCTTCATGTTTGATGACATCATCATGACAGCGTCTGACCCCATTTTAACAGCACCTATAAGGTTGTCAATTCATGATGTTCTTAGAAGTTCCTGTATGACCACATCATGACAACGGGTTCTGGCATCATCCAGGCAGTGTGTCTCATTACAGTGATCTCACTAGCCTATGTGTGTGTGTGTGTGTGTGTGTGTGTGTGTGAATGTGTGTGAAATTTACGACTCTTGTTCTTGGTGTTGAAAACATTTCTGCAAACATGTTTTATTTAGGCCTGAAAGACAGTGAGTTTCTTTCGCATCAGCACTGCTACACACACACACACACACACACACACACACACACACACTTTACCTCTCCATGGGAAAAGTGTGGACATTCACAAAACTGTTGATGTGACCGAATCAGACACACTGATCCTCACACTGTGTAGCCATAGAAACAGTAAGTCCACAAAACACACACACACACACACATGCATGCAATGGTGCAGAGTAACTATTAGCTCTAAAAATGAACGCAGTAATTAGGAGATGCCCCCGCTTGGTGTTGGAACACATTGCATGTGCGCTGGAAACAAACGAGGAGATGAGAAAATCACCATTTGCATATATTTTTTTAAAGCTCTAACATGTTTCCTCCTTCAACACTAAGAACAACTTTTAATCTTAATTATAAGGTTTACTGGTTTTATATATGTAGCACTTTGCCAATCTGCCTTGACCAGTTGCTGTGATGCCCACCTTATTTCAGAAATGATACTGAATATTTTCAGTAATTCGCTGTGTCCCTTCAAAAAAAATGGCGTAACAAAAGTAAAAATATATTTGGACATCGGCAAAAAAAAAAAAAAAAAAAAACTTCCACTGGGACTGCCATAATGCGTGGCTGGCATTACACGCTTGGCCCAGGGATTAACATGCACATCACTAGACTATGCTTAGGAGATGAATATGCATCATGTGTACAAGGGTGAGGCCGAAATTACCCTATCATTATAATAATTATTCCCTCATTAAAGTTTTTTCACGAATGCACCGCTGTCTTCACTTCTTCATCAGAAGTGAATTTTCGTTCTCATAGTTCTGCTTTCAGGGGACCAAACCGGTGAAAGTCTGATGGAGTGACATCAGGACTATAGGAAGGACCTCAGAGGGTCAACCTGCATCGGCAGATGAATTTGTGTCTCGTCTCCGGTAATGATTCTCTTTAGGAAACTTTCCAAAGCGATCACCCTTAATAAGTGGTTTCAGCACCAGGTACACCGGGTACACCCTCAAATCACTGCACGCTGCTTCTCTTTCACGCAGATCACAAATGCTGCGTCCATTTTTGCTCACACCACAGTTGTGGAAATAAACTGATGTAACATGTTCACATCACACACACCTGCACAGCAGTGACTGGGGAGACTTTAAATGGAAAGCACTGATTAAACAACAGGGGTTTTAATATAACCGGAGCACAGATAATGTTTTACTTACCCTCAATAAGAAATGTTTAGCTACTGTATATACACTGTTACGCGATGAGGGGTATAACATATATATAATCCTCATAATCTCCTCATAAGGCGAGTGACATCAGTGTAGGATCACCAGATACCTGCATCACATAGATACGTACTGTATAGATCACAGCTGCTTGTTATACAGGTTTATAACTTAGAATGTGAGAATTCTTTTGGTAAATCTGAAGGCCTTTGATGATGCTGATGAAAAATGTAAATGCCGTGCAATACTATTATAGACATTCTTCGTACATTTATACAGAAGTAGACACACTCTCACAAACGTGTGTATGTCTATATACATGTATGCATATATATATATATATATATATATATATATATATATATATATATATATATATTCATTTATATATATATATATATATATATATATATATATATATATTCATTTATATATATATATATATATATATATATATATATATATATATATATAATTATATAAATAAATAATTTACAAAAATTATATATATATATATATATATATATATATATATATATATATAATATTTTTTAATAATAATAATAATAATTATAATAATAATAATACTTGCACAATATTAATATAACTGTATTATTCATATGTATATTTATTCTGTATATTTATTCATATATATATATTATTCAATAGTAGTGAATAATATATATATATATGAATAAATATACAGAATTAATAATACTATTATAATAATTTATAATATAAATACTATTGCTTGTACATGAGAATTTCCCTCTCATGTACCGTACCAGTGTACCAGTAACGTGATGTGACAATAAAAGTGATTTGATTTGATAGATTATCGCCAAATGTAGGACCGAGTATCGTTTCATCCACAGTTCAAACACTCAGGAGTGAAAATAAGAGTGCTGTTTTAATTAACCTAGTGTAAATTGTTTTGTCATTGTTTTAATGTGTTGTATTGCACTGCTCCTCTAACTTTGGACTGAAATGACTGCAGGTTAGGCGGGCATGGTGTCCTCATGGTTAGCACTGTCGCCTTGCACCTCCAGGTCCTGGGTTCGATTCCCGCCTCAGGGTCAGTGTGCGTGTTCTCCCTGTGCTTGGTGGGTTTCCTCTGGGTACTCCTTCCACAGTTTAAAGACATGCAGATTAGGATGATTGGCGTCCCCAAATTGCCTGTAGTGTGTAAGTGTGTGTGTGTGTGTGTGTGTGTGTACCCTGCGATGGATTGGCGCTCTGCCTAGGGTGTACCCTGCCTCATGCCCTAAGTCTCCTGGGATAGGCTCCAAGCCCCGCCTCATCCCTGTATACTGGATAAAGCAGTATAGACAATGGGTGAGTGAGTGACTTCATGTTGTGCGTAACATTAGAAAGAAATGTTCTCACAGTGATGGACAGCTAGAGAAAATACACAATATACTGTAAGGAATGGCAAAAAAGAGATGCGCAGTGAGCTTAGTCTATGTGATTAGTCTGTTGCTGTACATTACTTTTTTTTACAGGAACATATTATCATAACTACTCTGCCATAGTTTACATGTTGCAGTGCTATATTTCATCATTTTATTGTATTTGTTTTTCAAATGAATATAATATGTGCATAGAAGGAACACTGACACTTTGTCCTTTTCTATCATGAATTATTGTTTACAGCACAATAAATATCTCAGTTCTTTTGCTTATACATTTTATGAATTGATATTTTTCACCTTGACTGACTTATGCCCTGAAACCCTTCGACCACATCACTAAAGGCTGGGATTAGCATGTGATTGTGTGACAGTTTGGTTTGGTGCCACTGAATAAGAGGGTGACGGAAATATTACATTTTGCAATAAGACCTAAGTTTAGTGGAAGGAAAAAAATATATACTATGTTATGCTGCAGCATAGGGAACATTTAGAGACTTGAGAAGTCATGGGAAGTGCAAGTTGGATGGATGGATGGATGGATGGATGGATGGATGGATGGATGGATAGATAGATAGATAGATAGATAGATAGATATTAAGTTAAAGCTTGGGAGTAAATAAATCTCTTTGTCTTTTTTTCAGGATATTTTCTGAGCCAGTGAGCCGTGAAGGAGAAGAGAAGGGGAAAGTGAAGCGTTTAATATGCAACAACTGCACATCTCGAGGATATAAAAAAAAAAAACAGCAAACAAACAGGCGCGTCGGTGGCGACGCGTTCATCCATAACGGTAAAAACAGGCCATCGGGGAGATGGGAGATGGCACCCTGCGATTGCTCGTGCATTTTTCAAAACCTTCTCAATTATTCACGGTGGAAAATGTAGGCTTGCTGACAGACTCTCTCTCTCTCTCTCTCTCGCAGGGAAATGGCTTACATTTGACCCATCTGCTCAGTCAAGTGATAAGTGAAGGAACAGCTAAAGCCTAGGAGGTAGAGGAGAAGAATAATCCGCCTTTCCTTTGGAGGAGTATCTCACTCCAAACACAATAACTTTAACACAAAAACAAATACAAAGAAATTGAGTTATTCCTTTTACAAAACCCAAAGCTAAACAGACAGAACCTGATCCAATGCGCAAAGTGATTGTGAATAGTTTGGTCCATGCCCAGTTGGGGTTTAAACCCGAATACAGGTGGAGATATAAACAAAAAAGGTGATATGCCAACTACTGCTGTGTGTGATGCCTTGTGGGTAATCAGTAGCCATTCCTATAGAGTGTAACCCTAATGTTCCCGGAACAGACCACACAGGTTCTAATGCCTGAGGTCATGGGGTCACCTAAGGTCATCAGTCTGGGTATAAAATGATAGCAGACCATGGCCACTGGCTTTTAGTCACATAGTAGTAACATAACAGCTCGTTAATGAGCAATAATGAATAAACCAAAAGAGATTGAGCAAAAGCAGTATTCTCCCTTCGCAATTCCCCTTTGACCTTAACCACAATCAATGCTATTCAATTACACACACACACACACATGCTCACATATCCCAATATATCTACCAACACAACACTACACCATCCCATTCATGCAACTCATTATATATAGTCTCCCTCCATTCGTCCCTCAATACATTCCTCCATATATTTTGCCATACAGTGTGTTCCTGCATGCATCTGCCAAACATCACCCATTCAAACCTCTTGGTACATACAGTACTGTGCAAAAGTCTTGAGCCCCCCTCATCTCTCCGCTCATATCAAATGAAATGAAATGATGTAGATTAAATGAAGGAGGCATTGTGGTTAGCACTGTTCTCCCAGTGCGTAGTGGGTTTCCTCTGGGTACTCTGGTTTCCTCCTTCCATCCAAAGACATGCAGATTAGGATAGGCGTTCTCAAATAGAGTGGGAATGAACATGTGTGTATGTGTATGTGTGTGCGCCCTGTGACGGATCGGCACCCCTGTTTAGGATGTACCCCACCTCTACCTCATTTCCACTACACTGGTGCTGGTGCCAGGTGCCGCATTTACACTAGACAGGAGCTCAGCGGGAGCTGCATGATAATACGTCACAGGCCACGCCCACTAAACAGAAACGAACATGGCCGAAGTCAGTTTACTGGTTATTCTCCAAACTATGAAAATGTATTTCAGTATCCAAAGGCAGCTAAATTTTTTGCAGCTCCACCGCTGCCACTTTTACACAGCCCCTTCCTTTTGTCCCTGTAGTGTTTCTTCAGTTTTTTTTAGCTTATACACTATTTGGTCGGTTGTTCGTGTGAAGCCTGCGACTTTTAGTTCTTCTCTCATTTCCTCATACACGTTTTTTAAGCACTTTCCAATTTCTACTGAATTCCGGCGGATGTCCAAATTGCTAAAAGCGCTTTTGTTTTGTCCGCGCACCTCATTAACATACCTTGTGTCTCCACCATTGTTTTTTTACGCTCCCTATAACTCCGCCCACCGCTCGTGACGTCACGGGTTCTCGCGACTAGACCAGCAGAGTTTAGGGGCCGGTTCGGGGGCTTATTTTAGGGCACCGGCACCAATTTTTTTCTGTGAAAAAGCACGGCACTGGTTCCAAAATGGTGAACTGGCACGGAACCGGCAGTGGAAAAGGGGTACTTGTGCCCTAAGTCCTCTGGGATAGGATCCAGGCCCCTCCGCGACCCTTTATACAGGATAAAGCGGTATAGACGATGAGTAAGTGAAATTTAATGAAAGAAACAGGAAATAATGTTTGACTCCAACAGGCTGCAAAGTGCCAGAAGATACAAATTATAAATTGGTTGATTATCTAACAACCTTAGCAGCAGCCTCATTCCCCCCCTCATCTGTTTCAACCATTTAGCATTTAGCATCAGCAGTATACTAATCACCTGGCCTGATCACCTGGTTTCTCACTGGATCATGCATTTAATTGCATTTCATTACTGAATGATTCACGGTTCACTAATCCTCAAGGCTACATAAAAAAATATGAATTTTTTGGAACCAAACTATGAAGAAATCGGGGAGGGGGCTTAAAACTTTTGCACAGCACTGTGAATCATCATTGCATCCCTCTGTGCAGTAAGAGTACCTTGGGTAGGCTGAACTTGGGCAAGCGCATCTGCACAAACTCGTTCCTGCGATATGACACAAAGCACTTGGTCCGGTTAGCCTTGGTGACCTGGTTTTAAAGAGAGAGAGAGAGAGAGAGAGAGAGAGAGAAAGAATTTATTACTTTCCACTAAATCAGTCCTTGTTTCGTCCATTTATTTATTCAATACTTTGTTCATTCATTCACATTTGGATCCGTAGAATCTCCTTAAAAACCCATTTATTTCCTCGTCTGCGTGTTTACTCACACACTAGCTATACCATGCACACCGACCTGATGCGGCTTTACCTTCACAAACACGTAGTCGTTCTGCACCGAGAGGGAATTGTGGTCGATTTTACCCAGGAACTGAGCCGTCACCATCTTATCCGAGCAGTTTTGTATTAGACACGTCACATACAGGTAACCTACACACACACACACACACACACCGCAGAACAGAAAGTTTGACTTAATACTGTACTTCAAAAAGAAATGCACACTGCGCATAAACAGTTGTGTTAGTGAATATGTGAGTGTGTGTGTGTGTGTGTGTGTGTGTGCGTGTGTGTGTTTGCCAGACCATCTCTTTGGTTCATTAATTCGATGTCAGGAAATTAATTGTGGACTGTAAAGGAGCTGCAGTATTGAATTTTGAATTTCACTCAGTAGCTGCATCAGCACTGTTCCCTCTCCCTCTCTCCCACACACACACACACACACACACACACACACACACAGTGAAAACCTGTGACGCGGAACATGATTGAAGGGTAAGTAGAGCCTGGCCGTGATTGGTCGGACGTTGCTAGTACCCACTGCTGGTGGTGTCTCTCGGCCTTACACTCCAGGGCTCCGCAGAGACCGAAGTTTCTCCTCAGAGCTGATATTTTATTAAAGCTGCCAGAATGTGAGGAAAAACTTCATAAAATATTACATACACTGGGCTGAATTTTAGATCACCGACCACGCCCTGGGCCTGGAGCATACCTCCCTGCTGCTGCCAGCTATAAGAAACTTTCCAGTGCAACCGACATGTAAAAAATAATGTGGAGTTTTTGTCAGGAATTTTATGTGTGTGTGTGTGTGTGTGTGGGTGGGTGTTGTTATTGAATTCTGGATGCGGATTCATTAGAAGGTGTTGACTACCCCTGTGGGTACCACTGTAGTCACTGATTGGGCCCTTGAGGAAGGCCCTTAACCCTCAACTGTTCAGATGTATAATGGGATGAAGCGCACGTTGCTCTGGATGAGGGTGTCTGCCGTACAGTAGGTAGAAGTTTCCATAAAAGCAGCTCTGACGGTAGTGCAGCTTTATATCCATGCGTTCGTTCGAATACGGTATCGTTTCCATGGTAACAGCCTTTTCAATTATACAGCATACGTTTCCAACACATATCATGCTTAATGTTCATATGCAAAACATCCACTGTTACAAACCTCTCAGAATAAAAATCAGTTGCAGTCCCAGCTGAGAAATGTGTGTGTGTGTGTGGGGGGGATAACAAGAGTTAACCTTCACAGGGTAAACAGCTTGTGTCTGCATGCCTGATCTCTCCCTCTGACACACGCACACATAAACACACACTGAAATCCTGGGGAATTTCACCAATCACAAATTCCTTTGTGAATAATTTAGACAAACTCCAAGGTCAGAATAAAGATAAACTTTCACTGTCTGTCTCTCTCTCTCTCTCTCTGTCTCTGTCTTTCTGTATTTTTTTGCAGTGTTGTTTGTCCCTGCCTAGATCTTTAAGCACTTTCACACTTTCACTTTACCAAACCGTATTTAATGGTCCACAAATTCAGAGCCTCTATGTGTGCTTATAAGGAACGTACAAACATTCCAAACACAGAAAAAGCATGGTGTTTAGCACAAAAGCATCGACGTCTAGCAAGATATAGAACATATGCACTGGAAATACTGTGCAGACCATTGCTTTCAAAATAATAACAGATACTGTAGAAAACTGAGTGCTGAGCTGCTTTTGCTAGCTGTGCACATTTACATGATTCACCAAAAGCAGCAACTACTGTACAGTACAACCTCCCTGTCTCGCCAATTTGCATTCCCCGCTGATATGGTCTTTAACTCTGCTACATGCATGCTGCGCTTAAATCCCACCTTCGTGCTCTAGGATTGGATTTTAAAGTGAGGCGAGTTCCTACCAGACTGAATCCCTGTAACCAATCAGAGCACAGAAGGATTTGACCAAATGTGGAAATGAGTACAATGGATCGCAAAGATGAATAGTCATAATCTTACATTTACGCATTTGGCAGACGCCAAAGCCTTAAAATTTTTTTTATCTCATTACACATCTGAGCAGTTGAGGGTTAAGGGCCGCGCTCAAGGGCCCAGCAGTGGCAACTTGGTGGTTGTGGGGTTTGAACCTGGGATCTTCCGAACCATAGTCCAATGCCTTAACCACTGAGCTACCTCTGGCCCTTAGTTAATCCTATAAATTATTGTCATAGATATGCTAGGAATTTGTGTGGAAAGTCTGCCAGATCTACTATATATAAGATATTGTTTACTGTTTAAACCTCCTGCTGGTAGACTGGACGCATCACATGAATCAAACCAGCAAACCCCAAGATCTCTTATCACTTCAATCACTAGTCCTGGCAAAGACAACTGGTTCCCGCAAGCACAACCACCCGCAGTTTCAGCTCCGTGCCTGCTACTCTGAAAACGAAGGCGTAATAAAGATGTATTATTCCTGCCTTGAACAGGTTGTGTGAAAGAGCTTCTCTTTCTTAGTTTTCTGTCTGCCTGTTTCACTTTGTGTCTGCTTTATTGACAATCTCTCTTTCTTCTGCCCATCTCTCTATCTCTATCTTTCTTGTCTCTAGATGTTTTTTTTTTTTATGTTTTTGTCTGTCTGTCTGTCAGTCTGTCTGACTCTCTCACCTCCACTGGTGTCTTGAATCTCCATATGAACCAAATCAGGGTCGACATCCACTCCGGCCACTGACCTGCAATAACACAGGGTGGAGTGTAAAATTACACAGCAAGTACAAATATTTGGCAGAAAATTAGCAAACTGTAGATTATTCCAATCAATGTATTTGTTTTAGAGACAAACAGAATGAGAGAGAGAAAGCGAGAGTGAGAAACTGGCAGACAGACACAAAGACTGTAAATGATGGGTAGAGAGGCTGGCTGTGAGAACAAGCCAAGTGTTATTAAGACCACAGTCGAGTTTTTGACGACTCACACACTATGACTTGCCACTATGGTAGTAATTTAAAAAAAATGTGGATTCACCAGAAAACTTTGTCTTTCGTCACTCGTTCCTGAAGCAGTGTCCATTTCCTCCCCAGATCAGTGGAAACATAGACCTGTAAGACAAAGCAGAGACCCCCACTAATTAGAAACTATGACAACATTCAGAGAAGAGTCTGTTAGACATGAGGACACACTGTTGGATTTCTAGATTTGTCTCTGGTTTGGAAGCTTGGGACTCTAGACTCAATTTGTATTCTCTTACCTGAGAATTTTGACTGTTTTGGATTCTACCTAAATTCTATAGCATGGGTTCTAGACTTGATTTAGATTTTAAGGCTTGGGAATCTGGACTTAACCTAAATTCTACAGCTTGGCACTTCTGACTAGACTTAAGATCTACAGCTTGGGATTCTAATCTCACCTTGCTTTCTTCATCGTGGGACTCTAGACTTGTTTTGGATTCTATGCCTTGGGACTCTGGACTAAACTTAGTTTCTTCAGCTCGGTTCTCTAGACTTGAATTGGCTTCAATGTCTTGGGGCTCTGGACTCTGGTTACATCCTCCAGATTGGCACTCTAGACTTGATTTGGATTCTACTGCTTGGCACTCTCCACACTACTACTTTTTCTATTGTTTAGGATGCTGGGCCTGCCTTCTTGTCTGTTTGCGTAGAGGTTTCATGGTGCTTGGTGGGTACTCCGGTTCCCTCCCACAGTCAAAAGATATACAGATTAGGCTGATTGGCATTCCAAAATTGTACATATTGTGTGAGGGAGGATATGAGTTTGTGCGCTTGTCCCTTGCAACAGATTGGCACCCCATCTAGGGTGTACCCTGCCTTGTGGTCCCAGTCCCCTTGGATAGGCTCCAGGCCTCTTGTGACCCTGTACAGAAGAATGTGTGATGAGTTTGTGGGACTCTGGACTAGTCTTGGATTCTTTGGCTTGGGATTCTGTAATTGACATGTTTTTTACAGCTCAGAACTCTAGTCTTTACTTTGGCTTTACTGCCTAATTTTCACACTTAGCTTACATTCTACTGTTTGGGACTTTAGATTTAAGTTAGACTAATTGGCATGGGATGGTTAAATAGGCTTGGACTAAGGTGTGTTCTTGGATTTGAAGTTTGCACTCCCCAGCATAAGACTCCTGACTCAAATTTGTAGTACGGGCATCCACTAACTTAGCTCTGTAGTTTTGTACTGTACTGCAGATTTAATTTTAATACTACTTTAAGATTGTATTAGGGATCGCTATTAACTATACAGTAAATATAATACAGTGTGGGCGGCACGGTGGTGTAGTGGTTAGCACTGTCGTCTTACACCTCCAGGGTTCAATTCCTGGCCGTGTTCGATTCCCGTCTCTGTGTGCATGGAGTTTGCATGTTCTCCCCGTGCTTGGTGGGATTACCTCCGGGTACTCCGGTTTCTCCCACAGTCCAAAGATATGCAGGTTAGGCTAATTGGTGTTCCCAATTAATATGTGTGTGTTCCCTGCGATAAATGGCACCCTGTCCAGGGTGTACCCTGCCTCGTGCCCTAAGCCTCCTGGGAAAGGCTCCAGGTCCCCACGACCCTGAATACAGGATAAAGCGGTATAGAAGGTGAGTAAGTAAGAGTAATAATACAGTGTGTTGGTGTGCAGAGGGGTTTTACACTGGTGCTATTGTTGAGAGAGAATGTTTTAATATGGATTGTTGGTCTGTGTTACAGTATAATAAAGTCTGTATATTAGTATGTTTGTAAGAGAGTGTAAGGTTGGGTTCTGCTATTTATTTCAGAGGATGCAAACACAAGCATAGTCCCAACCAAACACACACTATCAAATCCTAACAATCCCACTTGTGCTGAAAACAAACGTGTGAGAGACACAATTTAATAAAGTGTGTGCCACCCTCGGGTCATGTGAGTCGGGGGATAATCACATGACTTGGCATGTGTGGCACGTGATGAGAAAGTCTGCACAGGTTACTGTTAACCATTTGCCATAACACTTCACCTGTGCGGACGGTCGCATTTTCACAGCTCATGAATTTTATATAGCTGTGTATGTGTTTGTGTGAGCCTTATTGCTTATTCCTATAATGTGATGACATTGATTATCTGTCTCACACACTCACAGGCTCAGGGAGGAAAAACAACTACACACACTTTAACAACAGAACACTTTATTGGGAAGCAGTCCAGGCCTGCGGCCTTGCACTCATAACTCTAACGAGGATGCCGATAGACTACAGAGAAATAAAGCACTGCTGGGAGAAAACAGTAGTGCAGAATGCTGCTCTGGGTTGCCAGACCATCCCTTTGTACTACTACTGATATCTTACACTCAAATTTTACTAAACATTTGAAAAATTCACAGCCCGTTTTTTATTCAAATATCGGTGGTTTAGTTTTATTACATTTGAATATGTTTTTAAAATATACCATATTATATATATGTATATTCCAGTTTCCCCTAACAGTCCAAAGACATGTGAATTAGGCTAATGGACTGGCACTTTGTCTGGGGTGTGCCCTGCCTGAAGTCTCCTGGTACAGGCTCCACGCTTCACACAACCCTTTAAAGGACAAGCAGTATAGAGAATGAATGTAAATTATCTCATGAGGCCCAACTGCAGTAACTTTAGTTTGCCACTACTGTAGAGGATTGTGTTTCTCCATCCCTTACTCATTGTCTGTACCACTTATCTTGTATCGGGTCCTGGGGGCCTTGAGCAGACTCAGGGCACACCTGGCATGGGGTGCAAGCACACAATCAACAGACAGTTTGGAAACACAAATGAATCTACTCTTACAGTATGTTTTTGGAATGTGGGAGTAAACTCCACACGCAAAGACCGGAGGATGGGACTCGAACCCTGGACTTTGGAGGTGCAAGGCCACAATGCTAACTATTACGGCAATATGCCACCCTGAATGTGTTCAAACTGGCAACACAATATGTCTTTTTTGCCTCAATGAATATACATCTTAGAGCATTCTGACCAAAACTAAATACATTAAAAGTGAAAAGATCTCAATTTGTAGAAGAAAACTTTACCAATGAAAGCTCTTTGCTAAGTCCTAATAATGAGACATTTGTTTTAACGATGATTATAACAAAATTTGTTTCATATTAGATTTTTTTTTTTTTTTCACAATCACACCTTTAACAGCACTTCCCAAGTGAGCTAAAGAAAGTTTTTGGTTCACACATTCTCCATAAACAGAACATACACATCTCAGAGCCTATAATTAGTCTTATACTGGACCTGCTAACATGTGTACATGTCTAAGTTTATTTTATTCTCAATTTAACTTTTATGGGAGCCTCTTAAAAATTGTATTGGCTATTTTTTTCACATCTATTTCCATGTGAACTAATTCATGTAACTATTCTTTATTAATGACCCACAGCATGCTGCGCTTTTCATCCCACACACAAATTAGCACAATTTGGAAATTCACAGATGAGTATTACACATGACATGAGAAAAACGACACACCGTGGCTTCTTTGCTGTAAGCCAGCAGTTTGTCTTCGTCCGACGGATGGAACAGGAGCGTCTCCACGGTGAAGGACAGCGGCTGTCTCTGGAACGATGCTCCCTCATCTGTGCTGATGAAGAGCATCTGATCCTGTTCATTAATGGTGTTGCTGATCAGGATCACCTGCACACATAAATACACATGGACAAAGATAAAACAAAAATAGACACACATATCCTTTACTAATATATACATACATTATATAAATATATACAAATATATAAAGTATATAAATATATACAATGTAACAGATATGATAAGCTGTACTCATTATTCTCAAAACATCTTCCTTCCTTCACTGAGAAGCACGGTGGAGGTAGTACGGTGATCAGAGTTAACCTCGGCCTCTTAGTTGCTTCTCCATTTAATTCTCTATTTATTATTCTCTTCACCACCTTTAGATCCTCGAGGTAAAGTCACAGTTGTGCCATAGTCTATTATATTACTTTCTTAATGTCTCCTTGCAGAATGTTCAGTTTGGAATTTGCTTTAATAACTAAACCCTGATTCATAATCTTCCAGAACTTTGTCCTTTCATGTCCCCTTGGTTACTTTTTTTCAGGTATGTTTTCAAACAAGATTTTCCGAAGACATAATGTACACAGTAACATAATTATTCTTTATTTATATTAAAAATTATTATATTATATATTAAATTTTATCCATGGCTGATCTTACTGTACATGACTGATATATAATATTAATTAGTGCATGAAATAATTTGTCATAATTAGGTATTTATATGTTACACAGTTCTGGACTTTACAGTAAAGGGATATGGATGAAATATGATGTAAAACTGAGGATCTGTTTCAGCTGTTTCATTTGTGCAGAGTTTGTTTAATTCTGTACATACTCAGATTAGAAATGTATAATTCCTGATCCATGGCTTTAAAGGATAAAACCAGAATCCAGACAGATTATCCAAGGGGTAACATTTCTGCCTACCTTTAATGGACTCCAAATCCTGTCTATTCACATATATAAGCACATCTTTACCTTCTTAGAAAACTGAGAATACAGGAGCAGAAATGTATAAAAAAAAAAGGTGATGTTAAACACGCAGAGGGTAATTGTGACTTTACTGAATCCTGCTCTGATCCACAGAAAGTCAATCTTAGATATTAGAGAGTTAAAGCTGCTGTAATAGATTTTTTGCACAAGTTAAACTGTCTTTCCACAGCTGCAGTCTGGCTTTCTATGCCAGCCATAAACTCACCGTGATCTGATAGTCTTCCAGGGCTGAGACTTTGGTGTGCGTACTTTATGCACATAGCCCGTAAAACCTGCTTTGATTCGGGATTGTGTTTTCAATGGTTTACTTGTATTACCTGTAGAATGTTCATAATACAATGAAAAACGATAAATCTATTTTAGCCACGCTCCAGCAGGGATTACCTTCCATCCAGGACTTTAATCCTCTTTCTACTGGCTAAACAAAAGACTTACACATTCACTGACACTAAAACACAGCTTTTCTATTTAATACCATTGTTTATATCGTTGTTCTTTGTACATCATCCCACACTGAGTCAGGAAAGATAATCCAAATAGAAGGAATTTTAGCATTGACATGTGCGTTACTATTGAGGTTTAGTTTATCTAACACTAGCTATAGGCTTTAATAGGTCAGTTTATTTTCCTAACAGGGTATATTTAACTTAAATAATATATATATCACTTCAGTATAATATAATATATATAACTTCAGTATAATATACTACAACAATAACAATTATAAAAAATAAAAATATATGTCCATCCCAAAAATCTGTCAGTCCTAGTAAAGAAGACATGGTCTCTAAACCTGTTGGTCACAGTGAAGGAGGCGTGGCCTATGTATATGTCAGTCCCAGAGAAGGAGGCGTAACCTATGTATCTGTCGGTCCTAGAGAAGGAGGTGTGGCCTATGTATCTGTCAGTCCTAGAGAAGGAGGCGTGGCCTATGTATCTCTCAGTCCCAGAGAAGGAGGCGTGGCCTATGTATCTGTCAATCCTAGAGAAGGAGGCGTGGCCTATGTATATGTCAGTCCTAGAGAAAGAGGCGTGGACGATGTATCTGTCAGTCCTAGAGAAGGTACCGTGGCCTATGTATCTGACAGTCACAGAGAAGGGGGCGTGGCCTATGTATCTCTCAGTCCCAGAGAAGGAGGCGTTGCCTATGTATCTGTCAATCCTAGAGAAGGAGGCATGACCTATGTATCTGTCAGTCCTAGAGAAGGAGGCGTGACCTATGTATCTGTCAGTCCTAGAGAAGGGGGCGTGGCCTATGTATCTCTCAGTCCCAGAGAAGGAGGCGTGGCCTATGTATCTGTCAATCCTAGAGAAAGAGGCATGGACGATGTATCTGTCAGTCCTAGAGAAGGTACCGTGGCCTATGTATCTGACAGTCACAGAGAAGGGGGCGTGGCCTATGTATCTCTCAGTCCCAGAGAAGGAGGCATGACCTATGTATCTCTCAGTCCCAGAGAAGGAGGCGTTGCCTATGTATCTGTCAGTCCTAGAGAAGGAGGCGTGACCTATGTATCTGTCAGTCCTAGAGAAGGAGGCGTGACCTATGTATCTGTCAGTCCTAGAGAAGGGGGCGTGGCCTATGTATCTCTCAGTCCCAGAGAAGGAGGCGTGGCCTATGTATCTGTCAATCCTAGAGAAGGAGGCGTGGCCTATGTATATGTCAGTCCTAGAGAAAGAGGCGTGGACGATGTATCTGTCAGTCCTAGAGAAGGTGGCGTGGCCTATGTATCTGTCAGTCCTAGAGAAGGAGGCTTGGCCTATTTATCTGTCAGTCCTAGAGAAAGAGGCGTGGCCTATGTATCTGTCAGTTCTAGTGAAAGTGGTATGGCCTCTATACTTGATAGTCTTTGTAAAGGAGGTGTGCACTATATACCTGTCAGTCCAAGTAAAGCAGGATTGATGTCTTGCCATTTCAAGTGAAAGAAGCTTGAACTATGCACCTGCCCGTCTCTGTGAAGGAGGTGTGGCCTCTGAAGCTCTAAATTTAATCAGTAGCTAATTCATAAGTATGTTTTATACTTCACTGTCATCTCTGACGGACAGATATACACCATGCGTTACATTTTATAACCACTGGATATGACTCACATGACATGATATGTGAGTCACTTGACATTGACAAGGATTAGTGAAAGAAAATCATGAACAGAAAGGCTGAATAGCTGTGAATAATAACTTGCACGGCAGTAATGAAAAACAGACTTTTTTTCTATCCGCTAAAATTGAACACACCATGTCTCTGCTTATCACTGCTGTTTGCGTCATTTAGCAATTATTGATCTTATATATAAAAAAAAAATATATGGCTAGAATGAAAGGAGGAGGAGGAGGTGGAGGGCATGTCATGAAATGGTTTTATTCGTCCTGTTCCAAAACTCCACAGTAATTCGCTTTTTACTATTCAAAACTTAATTAAATTTTAATTGTAACATTTAATTTTGTGGAATGAAATAAGTAAGCTGCTGCTCTGACTAATACTCGACTGTGGCAAGAGATTGTGGCAAATCAGTCATGAATTCAGTATGACAACAGGGATATGTGATGGACAGCAACCTACACCTGCAACACCATCATGATTAATGCACCGAGCAACAACATGTCCAGTTTAATGCAGAAATAACGGGAAGAAAAGGTGCTAGAAACACATTTCTAGCCGGCAGGACAGCCAGTCTGGGAGGGTTAATTTATCTAGCTGACGTTAATGTCTTTTTCTTTTGGCGCTTGTCAAGAACAACACACCAACCCCAGAGACACTAGAATGCATAAAGCTGATCAACAGCAATAATTAGGATACACCGAGACAGCAGAGGCTTAAGGAAACTTTCAGACTCAAGACAAATATTTCTTTAAAAAAACAATACAAAAGCCTGTATGGATACCGTATATTAAACATCCGCGGTTTCTTGATTCGGATTTGTCGGAAGTTGTTGATTAATTCTCTATCACTGGCACTGACATGTACAGGGCTATATACGTTATCGAGCTCTGTTCATCACCATCTTGGCAGGAGCTGACTTCACAAACAGCTTGGCAGTTGATTGGAACACACCTACTTACCTTGGTTTCCACATGCTAGTTAGCTTAGCTAAAATGCTAATGTGGCTAATGTTAATTTACGTGATTTTTTTTTAACCTATGAACATTACGAACACTTTTTTGCACTAGATTGTACACCGTCATCCATACCCTACACGTCAACTCTTAAACTTACCACAAGGAGTGTAATAGCATGACTATTTCTTTTGTAAAGTTGAGAGTTTTACAGTAACATGGGGATCTTTTTGGAGTCGGCTCCAGTAGACTCTGTGTTCAAAACCTGTTGCTTGCATAAAAAGATCGGGGCTTCAAATAGCATGCGTGGAAGGAGTCTCCAGTGTCAGGAATAAAGCTGAAACCTTAGATTTTCCGTTGTCACTATGAGGGATGGATAGGTGAAGGAATAAAAAATGTAGTCGTGCCTTTATTAAACATCGTAAGAAGCTAAAAAAAAAGATAAAAAGTTTAATGCTTTAAATCCATGACATTTGGACTTTTACTGACATTGTGTGTTAAAATCAGCACATTCGAATCCACTGTGTATGTGATCGGATGCTCCACCGCATTTACTTTACCTTAATTTTATCTTCTTACGTTAAGTCTTCATAAACTCGACCTAATTACCTCCTAATGAGAAGTTGTGAAACCTAATACTAAACACCATCCTGCTAATTAGGATTAGAATTCGATTCATTATCATGCAGTTCTCCTTCATGGTCTCTTTCTCTTTCTCTTCAAACCTCTGAGCTGCTGAACTCTCTCGGGTTAACAAATTGCCTAAACTCATGAAATGAAAAACAAACAGTGGGAAAAAAAAAAAAAAAATGTCCAGCAGTAAGGAGAAGGCAGGGGAGAGAACATTTTATAGATTTAGGTGTATTTCATTTGCGTAACCGAGCACATTAGTTGGCTAATATAACGATATTCGGCTCTGCGCGAGCGAGATAACGGGCTAAATGGTGATTGGAGTGAAAGTATTTATGGCTTCATTATTATTGCGCAGGGGAACAGCAGCAATAACAAAATTAAGTGTGAACTGAATTTCATGGTGAGGACGAGAAAAAGCGATTGTCTTCCTTTTCGGTAGCCTTATAAAATTATTCGTTATAAAAAAAAAATCATCTATAGTTTATACAGGTACAATAAAGTTTATAAAGTTTAAAATTAAGTCTAAAACATCATTTTACTGAATAATTATTATAACACTTCGTGCAGCGCTGTTAGAGATACATAATCAGGGATGAAAAGAAAATTCCATTATAAAGCAGACTCACTTTCTTTTTCTTCTTTGTCTTTGGGCTGTTCCCTTTCAGGGGTCGCCACAGCGAATCATCTGCCTCCATCTAACCCTATCCTCTGCATCCTCTTCTCTCACACCAACTAACTTCATGTCCTCTCTCACTGCATCCATAAATCTCCTCTTAGGTCTTCCTCTAGACCTCCTGCCTGGCAGTTCCAACCTCAGCATCCTTCCCATAACAGCAAGGATCGATCTGTACCCAGACGTGTCATCATTCTATGAGTCACTCTGTTTTTTCCTATATATATATATATATAGAAATACAGGTGAATATGCATTAATATGCAGGTGACCTCAACACATCTTGACAGAGAACGAGAGTGTGTACGGATAGATCTAATTAAGATGGGTGTACAGGGCCATTCATATTTAAACAACTTTTAACTCTTTTAGAGGCGTGATTTCAACTAAGATGTGTGCTCAATAAGAGTGATGGTGTGCTAAAACTTTTTTTCACTAACAAAAAGTTTGGCATACGTGCACTGTGTGTCATCAGCACTTGATTATACAAACTAAAGGCTAGTGTGAAGCGGATCTGCTCAATGGTCACATTCTGTTTACTTGATCGCTGCAGTGCACTTCGTTTCATCGTCCCCTATTTTTAATGCAATGACAAATCCACTTGTATCGCTCACTCCAGGTCGTCTGGAAAACACTGAGAGTGGAACTGCAGAGACAGGTCCTTCACAGAACCTCTTCTTCCATATCTCTCTCTCTCTCTCTCTCTCTCTCTCTCTGTCTCTGGCATGTTTTGGACTCGGACTACCTGCTGAGAAAATCATGGTGCTCTAGGAAGGGTAACAGCATGGTGTACACTCCAAAATAAAATCAATCTCTCTCTCTCTCTCTCTCTCTCTCTCAGAATGATTAGCGCTCTGGTTTCCGTGCTGAGGAAGTGAGAGGGGGATTATTAGAGGATCAGGCCCAGAATAGCCACAGGATGTGTGTGCATGTGTGTGTGTGTGTGTGTGTGCATGTGTGTATAAGTGCAGAGGTGTCTGCTTTTCTCTCACCACACACACACACACACACACACATCAATTACACTATAATTTTGGCGAATTTGTTAGAAGCCATGTGTAGGAGTGATTTGCAGCCTCAAAGCCCACAAGAGCAACAACAAAGAACACACACACACACACACACACACACATACGCTCACACCCAGCGGCGGCTCCACACAGCCCCAGTGTGTATACCGCCTACATGTCTGTCAAAAAGAGGTGGAACTAACACACACCACCGCAGGTTGGATTCCTCAGAGGTTCAGGTTCTAGAATTCAGGTTCTACTGTTGGTTCTAGATCTACTGTAGTATAATTATAATTACAGTACTCCCATGATTCTTTGCTTCTCTCGAGCTTTTTGCATAAATGACTATAGGTTAAAGCGAAGGATCTTATAAGAAAATGAAATGAGAGGAGACTGAAGTGCTAATGTTCCATTAATGTCTAGCGATATTAGCACACTGGCCTAGAACCCTGATCTCAGCACATCACCGAGAGACGGAGGAATAGAAGACGAGTGAAACGGGTGATCCTGTTCCACTCCCCCCACTTCCATTAAAAATCTATTAAAAGTTTTACACTCCGAGTCCCGGGGCATCGCGGCGGCCATGACAGTTATTAATGTGGAGTGAAACATGGACAGGGGCTGTCTCTCGCTCTGTCTCGCAAAATGTCTCTATCTTTTCTCCATCCTTCTATCCCTCTTTTTCTGTCCTACCCTGGCTTTTTCTTCTCTGTGTCTCTCACTGTCTTAGTCTGTAATTCCCTTTCTCTATCACTCTCTCTGTCTCTGTCCATCTTTCCCTGTCTCATTCTCCCTGTGTCTTTTTTTTTTTTTTACATCTTACTTTGTCTCTATCCCTCTTTCTTTCTCAGTCTCTCTCTCTCTGATTTTCCCATCTCACACTCTTGGCCCCTTCTCCATCTCTCTGTCTCAGTGTCTTAGTCTCTCATCCCCTATGTCTCTGTCTCTCTCTGTCTCTCTCTTGCTGTATCTGTCCTCACATCCTGTGTCTATTCCTTTTTTATTTATCTCCCCCCTTTTTTCTTTTTTTTTTTCATCTTTACCCTCACTCTTGTTGTCTCTTTTCCCCCTTTCTTTGCATTCTTTCTCTTTGTCCGTGTCTTACCCTTTCTCATTGTCTTCCTCCCTGTTGCTCTGTGGCATTTTTTCTCTTTGTTTCACTCTCTTTCTGTCTCCGTCTCACTTGTTCTGCTTGACTGGCTTCGTCTATATCTCTCTGTCTTACTCTCTCTGTCTCTGTCCCACTTTCTCTGGCTCACCCAATGCGTTTTTGCCACTCTCTCTCTCTCTCTCTCTCTCTCTCGAGGTCCCTTTTTGTCTATTTCATTCACTATATGTCTTGCTTTCTCCCTAGATGTCTATCTAACTATTTACCTTTGTCTCTCTTCCTACCTTTCTGTCTGCCTCCTTCTACATCTCCAATTCTCCAATTCTCCACTTCATTAGTTCTTCCCATTAATATTTTTATTACTCACATTAATATTTTCTTCTCTTCACGTTTCTGCAGCTCTTATCTCTAAGTCTCACCACCTGCATATTCTACCCTTTCTGCATATTTCTTTCTATTTTTTTTTTTTTGTTCTGTCCCTCTGTATTTTCTATCCTTCATCCTTTCTTCCATATTGATTTCTGTATTGAGTAGAGATCTGCAGTGTGGTGATGGGTGACCATGTGGGAAAAACTCTCACTACGCCTGAAGGACAAAAAAGAAAAAAAACTCACCATTAGGACTGATGTTGTTTTTGTCAATTTAACACCCGAGCATAATCGAATTAACACAAACGCACGCGCACACACACACACACACACACACACACAATCTCAATATCGAAACCTTGGCTATATTGAACATGGCCTCATTCGACCTATTCCGAGATCGACGGTGAATTAGAACTCGAAATAAATCATTCCAACAAAATTCAGTTTGTTCAATAAAACAACAAAATATATTTGAAAAAATGAGAAAAAAGAAGCTATACACAATGACTGCAGGCATTTCTTAGGAGTCGTGGTATATATATACTCAGCAAAAAAAGCACCGTCCTCTGACTTTCAACTGTTTTTACTTTCAGTAAACTTAAAACACTAAGAGTCAACACCATAAGACATAAACTAAAAATGTTTCACAATGTGTCCCTGAATGAAGGGAGTCTCAAAATCAAAAGTACCAGTCAGTATCTGGTGTGGCCACCAGCTGCTTGAAGTACTGCAGTGCATCTCCTCCTCATGGACTGCCTATTGCGGACAGTCTGAGCACTGATGGAGGGATTGTGTGTTCCTGGTGTGACTCGGCCAGTTGTTGTGGCCATCCTGTACCTGTCACGCAGGTGTGATATTCGGATGTACCCATCCTGTGCAGGTGTTGTTACACGTGGTCTTCCACTGCAAGAATGATCAGCTGTCCTTCCTTTCTTCCTGTAGCGGTGTCTTAGGCGTCTCACAGTGTGTGGGACATGGCGATTTATCGCCCTAGCCACATCAGCGGTCCTCATGCCTGCCTGCAGCATGCCTAATGCACGTTCACGCAGATGAGCAGGGACCCTGGGCATCTTTCTTTGGGTGGTTTTCACAGTCGGTAGACAAGTCTCTTTAGTGTCCTGCGTTTTTAGAACTGTGACCTTAAATGCCTACTTTCTGTAAGCTGTTAAGGTCTTAACGACCATTCCACAGGTGCATGTTAATTAATTGATTATGGTTAATTGAACATGCATGAAAAACATTGTTTAAACCCTTTACAATGAAGATCTGTAAAGTTATTTGGATTTTTACAACATTATTGCTGAAATACACAGTCCTGAAAAAAGGACGTTTCTTTTTTTTTGCTGAGTATATATATATTTGTTATATTATTATTATATTATTATTATTATTATTATTATATTATTATTATTATTATTATTGAGATGCACATACTTGCTGTTTCAGAGGACAAAAAAAACTAAAAGTCGTAAAGAGTTGTAGTTATAAATGTAAACCTTTGTGACATGCAAATCCGATCTGACCACCAGTGTGGTGTTAATTTTGCTTCGAGGGTATTTTTGGAACATTGTGTTGGAGACTTTTGCTCAACCTCATCCCATCATCAAAGTCATTTTAACTTCCAAAACCAACCTAATACCTGTATTGTCCCAGTGTCCCTAATGTGCCAAATTAACATCAACCAAAAACTCCTGCTGGGTAAGGTATCTTAGCATCCAAAAAAGCCAGTTCTATTAGAAAGCACTTCATTACTGAATTCTATACCAGAAGCATCATGGGTTCCGACAGATGGAAAGCCGAAGAACCTGCTGTGCATCACTGCACAAGTAAAACAATTAGGCTTATCCCTGAAAAACTAACTAATAATCTCTCCAGTGAACAGTTTCGATGATGAACCTGAATTTTCCTTTCTCGACCAAACAGTGTTTTGTGTTTCCTAGGTTTAGCATTAGTATGTAGCATGTGTTGCATGAGGTAGGGCTTTTTAAAAGCCTATAGTCTCTTGTGAAGAAGCAATCATCTTATATTCACAGCATACAGTCTATAATACTGTATGATTACTGCCATCTTTCTGTGAAACGCTAAGTTTAAGGCACTGTATTTTTAAACATCTAATCCTGTTAGGTGTATTATAATACTCTGCAGCCATGGAAAGCGTGCACACGCATGCAGTGAGCCTAAGGGAATTCATTTTCTTTCTTTTTTTTTTACTTCTTCATGGATAAACAAACACAAAACACCAGGAGTGCGGTTCACTCTGTTCGTCTACAGTTCAACAGATTCAGAGAGAGAGTAAGTCTCGGCACCAGTGCTCTGTCAAAACCCATCAGATGGAAGTTGTTACCAGACGAGGACTGGACACACAGATAGAGATTGATGATCAGTTCGAGTTAAGCTCCTGATTCAACAAAATAACATCCCCGTCTCTGCTGGTGCTCGGGCTGCGGAGACCGATCGATAAAGCCTGTTGCTACAGGAAAGGAAATGAGTCTGTACAGGTTGGCAATACGCTTTACTCATAATGATAGAAGTGGAGACAAATTGCCATGTGTTTACAACTTAACACGTAATCCTTGGATAAGATTAGGTTTTAAGTATAGTTAGTGAGACAGGGAAGAGAAAATTGCATCAGACAGTGTTAAGATGTGTAGCTGTGCAATAACATCAATAAGTCTTAAGCCAAGATTTAATGAAGTGGGTGGCTTTAGGTACTAGTGAAGACATCACTTGCTTAAAGTTATACTGCAGCAGAACTGCTCTTCTGCCCCAACAAGCAACATACCCCATGTATAAACACCAACTAAATCTAACTAAATGATGAAAATAAATCATAACTAGAAGGGTGAAAGAGAGAGAGAGAGAGAGAGAGAGAGAGAGAGAGATTGTGTGTTAGAGGATTGATTTTACTGCCTTATCCTTCGTCTTATACTTTACTTATAGTATATCTTATACTTTTCTCCAGGATACATCAGCAGATACCAATCATTTCCAGCAAACACATGGATAGTGACTATCTGATCAATCACATCAATATCAATATTCTGCAGCACCAATCACCTATAAACATTACCTATTAAACACCACAATTCTCCACCAAATAATTAAATATAAACATTGTCCATTAAGCACAATTCTCCAACAATCAAATATGAACCTTCTCCACCAAACAGCTAAATTCTCCAGCACCAATCATCTATAACTGTTCTCTATCACACACCAACTTCCCAATCACCAATCACCTACTGTAGTGTATAAACAATGTTATCCACTAAAAAATCAAATGTTAACATTTTTACCAACGCTGTCCATCAAACACTAAAATTTCCTATAAAACACCATAAAACACCAACATTTTCCCACACCCATGACCAAACACCAACCTCCGTTAGAGCAACACTTACCACTAAATATATAGACATTTATCATTAAAAAGGATCAAATACAGTACTGTATCAACCTTTTCATCACATTCTAACTTTCTTTATCAGACAGTATTCATGATCAAACCACAAAATCCTTCACAGAAGACCACCATTCTTCAACAGATGACATAAAGCACCAACATTTTCCATCAAAACAGCTAATCTTTAACATAAATATTTGTCTTTAGACCCACCAATTTTAACATCCATTAATCTCTACTAAACTCTAACATACAGTAAGTACATCAACTTCAAAACATTACACTCGCTTCATTATTTAATTCTTGTAACATCTGTATTAACCACGACTATTACTAAACTAAACTATTTTCCTGATAACACCATAAAATGGCAAAATACTTTCACATTTAAACATCTCAAGCTGAGAAGGATAAGGAACAAACAGAAGAAGTTGTATTAGCTGTCAGAGTTAAGAGTGCATGTGTGTGTTTAGTGTACTGTTTTGGAACAAGCGTCTTCTTTAATATTAAAGTTAAACATTAAATTAGTTAAATATTCTGTAACTGTCTAAAATATGCAAAGGGTTAGAAGGTGAATCCTGACACAAGCCCATAAAAAAGTAGTAGCAGACAAGAGTGTCTCGATCTCAATTATTAAACACTCATGTATGCAAATGTACTCAAAGTTTTTAGAAGCTTCCATTTTGCTCTTTCTTTTTCCCCATAGTTGATTTTATCAGTAAAAATAGACTGCATGAAATAATAAAATATAGAAAAAAACATTCTTCACCTAATGTTCTCTATAAAACACTAGTATTCTCTTTTCACACAATGCTCTTCAGAAACCATCAACATTCTCCACTAATACTAATGTTCTTCAGAACCCATCAACATTCTCCACTAATACTAATGTTCTTCAGAACCCATCAACATTCTCCAGTAATACTAATGTTCTTCAGGAACCATCAACATTCTCCACTAATACTAACGTTCTTCAGGAACCATCAACATTCTCCAGTAATACTAACGTTCTTCAGGAACCATCAACATTCTCCAGTAATACTAACGTTCTTCAGGAACCATCAACATTCTCCACTAATACTAACGTTCTTCAGGAACCATCAACATTCTCCACTAATACTAACGTTCTTCAGGAACCATCAACATTCTCCACTAATACTAAGGTTCTTCAGAAACCATCAACATTCTCCACTAATACCAATGTTCTTCAGAAACCACCAACATTCTCCACTAATACCAATGTTCTTCAGGAACCACCAACATTCTCCACTAATACCAATGTTCTTCAGAAACCACCAACATTCTCCACTAATACCAATGTTCTTCAGGAACCATCAACATTCTCCACTAATACTAATGTTTTTCAGGAACCATCAACATTCTCCACTAATACCAATGTTCTTCAGGAACCATCAACATTCTCCACTAATACCAATGTTCTTCAGGAACCATCAACATTCTCCACTAATACTAATGTTCTTCAGAAACCATCAACATTCTCCACTAATACTAATGTTTTTCAGGAACCATCAATATTCTCCACTAATACTAATGTTCTTCAGAAACCATCAACATTATCCACTAATACTAATGTTCTTCAGAAACCATCAACATTCTCTACTAATACCAATGTTTTTCAGAAACCATCAACAATTTCCACTAATACTAATGTTCTTCAGGAACCATCAACATTCTCCACTAATACTAATGTTCTTCAGGAACCATCAACATTCTCCACTAATACTAATGTTCTTCAGAAACCATCAACATTCTCCACTAATACTAATGTTCTTCAGGAACCATCAACATTCTCCACTAATACTAATTTTCTTCAGGAACCATCAATATTCTCCACTAATACTAATGTTCTTCAGAAACCATCAACATAATATTAATGTTCTTCAGTAACCACCATCATTTTCCACCAATACCCATGTTTTCAAAAAAGAAAAAACATCAACAATCTTCAAAAAATACCTACATTCATCAAAAGCCACCACTATTCTTAAGCCATAACAATATTCTTAACAAAGCATAATTTTCCTTCAATATCTGTGTTCTTAATAAAACACCAAAATCCCCTACCCCACCAATGTGTTTCACCAATAACTACAGTCCCTTATATCAACAGACATTCTCCACTCATACAATTCCATGTTCTTCCCTCAACACATTCTCCACTTAATAAACCCTAATATTTTTTTATGCATAACAATGTTTTCCAAAAAAAAAAGCCCCACCAACATTCTCCACCCGTACCAATGGTCACCAACATTCCCCATCCATTCATTTTTTTTTTCAGAAATCATTAACATTCTTCACTTATACTAATGTTCTCCACAAGACACAATATTTACCATTCATTAAATACCAATATTCTACAAACATACCAATGTACAGATGTTCTCAATAAAACCCGATCATCATCCTATATTAATATACTTCATAAAACAGCAAAAGAAATTAACACCAATATTGATAATACATGCAATTTGTTCATCAATGCCAGTTTTCTCTAAAAGTGACCCTGTCTCTCCTTTTACCCTCTCTCGTTCTCAGGAGTCATGAGTGGGAAAATAGAACAGAGTTCAGAAAATGGGGCAGATTGTTAAACTTACATCACCAGCTGTTGCACCATCATCATTCACTCACTCTCACTCCCGAAATGTCAGGTCTCCTCAGTTTCACAAAGTACTCTAACCTACATGGACTCATAAATTATAAGGGTGTTTCCATAAAACCACAAATAAAGTTAGTTTAATCTATATATATTTTTTTTAATTGGTGAGGTATTGGAAAGTTTTTAAAAGTGGCCTTAAATTATGTGTTCCAGACTGAATAAGGTCCATCCTATTGTTGTTAAATCAATGCCATGGCAGCTTTTAAATTACTTATAACATTGTGTACTTATTATTCACTAAGTCATTTATGAACCTCATTTAGAAAGCAATTCTTCTGTTTTCTCTTCCTGACAGTGCACTTTTTCAGCACAAAAGTTTCCTAAACAAACACTAGCAATGTCTATTAAAATGAAAGTTCTCCATAAAACACCAAAATTCTTTATGAAACACCTATGTTCTCCATAAAGTATCCACCATTTTGTCCATAAAACACCAACATTCTCCATAAGCCAATGTTTTCTTCATAAATACCAACATTCTTAACCTATTCCCTATATCTAAAACACCATCATTCGACATCAAGGCCAATGTACTCCAACCCAAGATCTATATAAAACACACATATTCTCTGTTGAACATTGTTTTTCCCTAATGGCTCACTTAGTGCAGATTTAGTGCCTTACTAATTTATGTTAATGTTACTTCTTACAAGGACAAAACACTCCTCGGCACCACTAAAACCTTTAACCAAGATCCCCTGAGCTAGAACTACATCAACATTAACTACTTAATAAACCTCCAAATTTAAATCTTATTGAATCCCTGCGTGTAAAGCAAAAAAATAAGAAAGCATTAATGGAAAAATAAATAAATAAATAAATAAATAAATAAATAAATAAATGAAATGCTGACCAGCCTCAGGCTCAGCGTCTCACTGAGAGGTTTTAATGCTAATAATATGTTTTACCTTCAATACCTGAATTAAACATGCATCAGCTAAAAAAAGTGAAGTAATTATTAAGCAGCAATCCAGGCAGTGCAAAGTCACAGCATGAGTGTGATTTGAATAGCATTAATGCGAGGATGCCGTTAGCAGGGCTGCTCAGGATGAGGTTTTTTGTGAAACAAAGGTCATAAATCAATCAGCTGGTTCTGCTCTTAGACCCAACGCGGGATCTGTCATGCCTGCATAGTGGAAAAAAGCTGGTCTGCAAGACTTTAAACCCGGTGTCTTTCTTCGCCCAGTCAGAGCTGCAGTAACATTCATCAAGTATTAACTTATAAAGTGTAAACATTAAACCGAACATCTTGAATAAACTTGATGAAATAGAAATGTTTTAATGTAGTGTGGAAAGGAATAATACACTGTATTGTGCTCTTACAGAAAAATAGCAATGACGTAGCGAAGCAGACCCCATAGTCTATTTATTTTTTTATTTTTTTATTATCATACTATTTAAAAAAAATAATACATTCATGGTTATATTCAGTAAAAATTGTTCAAACCAATGGCACACAATAGGGGGTATATACAGTATTTATATATTGCAATTACAAAATAACAAAGGCTACCATCAGTAACACACTGCGCCGCCAAGGACTCAAATCCTGCAGTACCAGACGTGTCCCCCTGCTTAAGTCCAGTTCATGTCCAGGCCCGTCTAAAGTTTGCTAGAGAGCATTTGGATGATCCAGAAAAGAATTGGAAGAATGTCATATGGTCAGATGAAACCATAATAGAACTTTTTGGTAAAAACTCAACTCGTCTTCTTTGGAGGAGAAAGAATGCTGAGTTGCATCCGAAGAACACCATACCTATTGTGAAGCATGGGGGTGGAAACATCATGCTTTGGAGCTGTTTTTCTGCAGAGGGACCAGGACAACTGATCCGTGTAAAGGAAATAATGAATAGGGCCATGTATTATGAGATTTTGAGTGAAAACCTCCTTCAATCAGCAAGGACATTGAAGATAAAACATGGCTGGGTCTTTCAGCATGACAATGATCCCAAACACACCGCCCGGGCAACAAAGGAGTGGCTTCATAAGAAGCATTTCAAGGTCCTGGAGTGGCCTAGCCAGTCTCCAGATCTCAACCCCATAGAAAATCTTTGGAGAGAGTTGAAAGTCTGTGTTGCCCAGCGACAGCCCCAAAACATCACTGCTCTAGAGGAGATCTGCATGGAGGAACGGGCCGAAATACCAGCAACAGTGTGTGAAAACCTTGTGAAGACTAACAGAAAACATCTGACCTCCATCATTACCAACAAAGGGTATATAACAAAGTATTGAGATTAAATTTTGTTATTGACCAAATACTTATTTCCCATCATAATTTGCAAACAAATTCTTTTGAAATCCTACAGTGTGATTTTCTGGATTTCTTTTTCTTATTTTGTCTCTCATAGTTGAGGTATATCTATGGAGAAAATTACAGGCCTCTCATCCTTTTTAGGTGGTAAAACTTGCACAATTGGTGGCTGACAATACTTTTTTTGCCCCAGTATATATATATATATATATATATATATATATATATAATGTGCGCCTCTTACAATGCCATATTACCACAACACTATGTGCCAGAATCACATCATTACCGCCATATGCCTGTTTTATTTTCCCAGTTTATTACAAACCATAGCACTGTTGGCACCAAAAATAACAAAGAAAACAAAACAAAAAAAATCCCTAACTGCCTCTCAGCCTATTCATTGGATAAGTAAGCTTGGCTCCACATGTGTTGAAAATTAAGTGTTATCATTAGGTCACCAAGACCCACCCACTGCCTCATTCAAACTGTTGTTATGACTTGCAATATATTATTTTTGTGGTGTTTAAAAAAAGAACTGCATTTAGTCATGTTACCATAAAACTTCAAAACATCAACTTCTCCTTCCTGAACCTGTTGAAGTAACTTAAAGTTTCTTCAAAAACTTTGCTGCTTACTGTAACAAAGCACCTACACTGAAGACCATCAGTGCTGTATTAATATGTTCTTACGACGTAAAAATGGAATGTAATATATGAGTATAAAAGTTAATACAACACATGACTTAAAAACTGAAGATTTTCTGTAGTTGCGTTTAGACTTGCATTTTGAAATTGTCTTTACTGTCTCAGGTTTCAGATTTTTTATTTTTTTTTAAATGATTGGCTCTGAGGCCGAACCAAAAATTAAAATTGTCAGATCCTATTTGCCTCTCTAGTTGTTTCTTTTCATTTATCGCTTATTACAAGAAATCGAGATGCCTCACTGCTGGTGCTGGTTACTTAACATTGTCCAACAACACTTAACTAGGAAAACCTGTCTCTCAAGGAGCGGATTTCATGCAAGGCCCCGTGTGTTTGTTTGTTTGTTTTGTTTTAATTATTAATAATAAATATATTTTAATATTTAATAGTTTCATTAGCTATATGACTGAATTGAAACCCAGTACTCGAATTTGAAAGTGTGCTCCTCGGGGCTGCATCTGTTATTGTCTTTTTTTCTGTCTTGCAAAGCATCTTGGGATAGTTTGATATATATATATATATATATATATATATATACTATATTGGATATATATAAAACCATAGAGCATCTAAACCGTGCTTCTACAGGCTTTACTCAATAGGTCATTTTAAACATGGGAAATAATCGATACACCCAGACACACACAAAGACATCTATACAACTTCACTGTGAAAGAGCGCCGGATGAATATGCCAGATGCAAATATCCTCCCACCATCACCACCCACTCCTCTTTCTGATTTCAATGCTCTGTGTTCCCACATTGCTATTAACATAGTTTAGCATATCAGACCATGACTGCTCCAGGCTAATGAGCCAATTGTCTGAAGCCATGATGGTGCATGCACTCTTTCAAATGTTCAAATATGGACTTCATCCAACAAACATTTAGAAAATATGAATTACATCTACAGTGCTGTATTGTGGTTGGTCAAAAAGTGGTGATTAGTTCTCTATAAGAGCAGCCTTGGAAGTATCATAGCATGTTAATATATTTTCCTTTACCAACATGTCTGTTCAGTAATATAAGATAGACAGTATGTACTGTAGATAGATAGCTATATAGATAGTATACAGTATGTAAAAATAACCATTGAATTAGGAAGAATTACAGGTCTGAAACAAACTAAAGAGTAGAAAACATACTGGGTTGGGAGGTCAAACACATGGATGTCACCGAACAGCATATACACTCACTATGATACGGTGTGTTACATCATATATATCGTGTAGGTGGATGTTCAGCCCAGAGGCTCCAGCAGCTTGTAAATCATTTCAACATGATAACTGAGCCAACGCAGAGGATATTTTAAACTCTCAAACTTCAAACACGTGTTCCAGGGTTGAGCCGACGCAAACCCATAAGCAAATAAGGAAGGCAAAAACCAGACCCGTTTACAACATGAACTGTCTCAGTCTTAATTACAGATTGGATCTGACATGTCCTCATTTCGTTTAGATACAAATAGAGCTCCATAACTAGACAGAAATGACTCAGCGGGCACAAGGACCTAATAAACCTCATCTTGTTATTTGAGTAGTTTAGAAGGACATGCACAGGACACATAGCATTCAAAAAGAAAATGTAACTGTAAAACTAAAAGACAGCCCCAGTGGGAAAAAATAGAGTTAAGTGTATTACAAATATATTAAAATCCTCGATAGTACCCTGCAAATACAGTATACTAACAAAAAGTTGTACCATCAGTTAATATATAAAAAGTATACGAACATCATGCTTTTACCAAATTTTGGAATTAAACTTTAAATATATTTCAAAATAATTCTATTATAGTACACTTTCCAAAAATATATTATAGTAAAATTTACTTCAAGTGAAAGGTTGGTCTAATTTACAAAGTATACTTATTTAAACTTTGTTTTTCAATGTATTTTTGGTATATATAAAAAAGAAATGCTAGAAATAATCATTGTACAAATGTACAGAAAGTATACAATTCAATTTTGAATATTCGGTAGTCTCGGTATATTATCAGTTAAATTTAAATGTACTTATATTTAGAGCACTACTCGCTCGTGCACGCGCGCTTTAGACTCGTTTTCGCACGCTGAATCTCTCTCTCTCGCACGCGCGCTCTTAAACTCACTTTTGCGCATTCAAGATAATTTATGTTTGCACTTTCTCACTCTACTGTGCGCTCACCGTCATAAAGCGACACTTGCACAAACTGCAGCAGCGTTATAAAACTGCAACTATTCCAGCCAACCAGAGACTAGAATCAGTGCAACACCAGCCAATCAGAAACTGGAGGCGGGCAGAATCGGACTGTCTGTTCACTGATTGGCTCTCCAGTCCTCCGCTTCTAGGTTGAATTAACGGCTGGAAGCTGCTTAATCGCGTGCGTTCGTTGGTATCGTTATTATTTTATTTTCATTGACATAAGGTAAATGTTATGGTATTTGTTAGGGAATTTAAAATTAAGTACATACTTTAAACTATAGAATGTATTGTCTAATGTGTTGTTGCTAAATCTTATGTACTTTGCTTGTGGTATAATGGCTCCGTAGCTCAACAGGTTACATTTTAGTTTGTGTGTTTGTTAAACACAAATAAACTCTAGTAGTGCTTTTTTGTTACTTCGTGCAAATTAAATCTGTTGAACTCATAAATAAAACCTGCCTCATAATTACTGATGTCATGCTTTTAAAAAACTTTTACAGTGTAGAAAATACATTTAGCATTTGTAAATGATCCTAAACACCTTTAGTGTACTGGTAACACATTTGCACTACTGGAATATAGAAGGTTTTATGTACTGTATGATATAATAAAGTATATTTGTATTAACCGCAAAGTGTACTTTTTTAGTATTTGTAATTGACCAGAAGTATAACAGCTACTGCTGTAATAAGAATATACTCATAGTATATAAATCATGTATTTGTAACACAGTAAAAATATCTGTAATGTATGTATAATACATTAAATATATACTAACATTTCATTAATTACTGTCAGGTATGTACGTTAGTACACACACAGCCATATACTTTAAGTGTACTAAGTATACTTAAAGTTGTTCCACTTTAGCACACAAAAGTATACTTAATACACTTCAAATTGTGGTTTTGTACAATTTAATTACAACTTAAATACACTTAGTACAAAATTAGTTGTTCCAAAATTGCAAACTTCAAGTATACTAGTCATTAGTCTGGCTGCAAGTACATTTAAGTATGCTTTGGCATGCTAGGATTTAACATACTTAGTATACTTTTTTTTTTTTTTTTTTTACTAGGGAGGACATGAATGTATTATTTCTTTTTAAATTTCTTTTTAAAAATGCCTAATCAGGACAGATACACAACTACTTACATGTTATATAACCAAATAGAAAACAAGATCAAGCTTGAGTGAATCAATAAATAATACAAAATCCTACAAATATGTTAATGTTTTATTTAAATAACGTTCCATCCTAATTGATTATGTTATAGCTTGTTATTCTCCCTTTTTTATTCCCTTTCTTGTATTTAAATGTCATTACTTTTTATCACATTTTATTTTCTGAAATTGCTCTGTATAATGTTATCCTGAGCATCACATATGAATTAAACGCTATTGTTATTGTTAATATCATTGCAATCCTCAACTCTAATTCTTTTGATCGGCTGCAACACTCTATACAATGTCAAAGTCACAGGAATTCTTAGATATAAATTATTTTATACAATAGAACAGAAATTTTCTAGATCAAGTAGACTTCCAGAGAAATAAGCTCATCTATTATAGACACTTGTAGTAATCAGGAAGAATGATGGAGCATTACAATTATGCTTTGATGTAAATAATCAAGAACATTATGGTCAATTTAAAATTTTTTATTTTTTTTTTCAAAATTTAGATATATTATTTCAGGCTCTGTAAGCCTAAGAAAGAGAGAAAGAAAGAAAGAAAGAAAGAAAAAAAAAACATCAATGACATTTCATTTCAGAGACTGCTGTTGAAAGGCACAATAATAGACAAGGGGAGAGAAGGTCAGGAAGATTGGACTCCATTAAAACTGTATTTATGACTTACTGGTGAATCATAAAGGGATTTGAATCTTTTGTGGTTTGGTTCAGTTCACTTCTGAGAATAAAAACATGAAACTGGAGAAAGATGATAATAAAGGCAAAATTCTGTACTGAAAAAAAAATGCATTCTGCAAGGAGATTTTACAGCAAGGAAAAAAAATCTAATTTAAAAAATTGCAAGCATAATATGACATCCAGTTGATAATGCCGATTGTATTTATCCTGTATAGGCACCTGTTTACTTTTCTTTAAATAACAAAGGTTGCTGTAAGTCTACCTTTGGAAGCTGACATCTAATTATCCAAGAGGAAAAGGTTGGGAAATTGCACTGTTTATTGAACTAGTGTGTCCTTGGGCTGCATGAAGTGTCTATCAAAACCAGATATCTGTCAAGAAAGGTTACTGCTGGCACGGCATAGAAGCAGATGTGAAGACATTCATTAAAACAAACAAACCAAGCAATAACAAGAACAAATTAACATGAACTGCATAGTGGAAGCCCAACAAGCAATGGATACAGAGTGACAAACTAAGAAGAAGTAAACAGAATAACAACACATGCGAGACAAGAACTAGTGCAACACAAGGAGCTTAAATAGAACTACTAATTAAACTAAAATTACAAACAATATAAAAATTCAAGACAGAAACGAGCTCCATGGGCACAGAGCATCCACCGGGGGGGGGGGTTATCCCTCAGTCATTCTTGAACAGCGTGGGTTATCAAACCCTGGTTTCGGGGCCAGCCCCCTACCCTGCTACAGTTTTAATATTTTTATACAACCTTTTTAAAGCTTTTTTGATCTTGCGAACAAGTGGTTGTTTTTGTAACTGTCCGATAATTATTTCTAAATTCTAAGTTGAGCGCACACTCCATTCACAAGTAATGGTAGCAGACCGGCATCAGGATCTGCATGAGAGCTGAGCTGTGGGTAAACCTCATGTAGCGTGTGAGAGTGGAGCTGTGGGTAAGCTCTAAGTACTGTAAGTTATAAGATACGAGATCTTTGGAAGATCTTACACCTGCACCTCCAGAGTCTATGTTTTATTCCGACATTGGGTCTGTGAGCAAGGAGCTTGCATGCTCTCCCCGCAAATCAAATTAAAAAATGTCCCAAGTAATTTACTTTGTTTTTTTCTTTCTAACAGTGCGTATTGTATATATATCTTATACTATTTTGCTGACACAAAGCAAAATTCCAGTGTTTGGCAGTGATTAATGATCTCACACCCTCTCAGGTATGAATGCATAATGAGTTGTCTTATTAATAGATAATAAATATATTATAGGAAGATTTTAAACAGTTTTTCTTTTCTAAATTAGATATCAGTTTTTCGAACTTCAGCTCAGTGGTTAAGGCATAGGGCTACTTATCAGCAGTTGTGATTTCAAATCCCAGCCCTTCCCTTGAGCGAAGCTCTAAACCCTCAGCTCTCCAGTTTTATAAATGAGATTAAATGTAAAGCCATTTCACTTCTGTAAGGTGTCCTGGATGATTGCAATACACGTGTCTTTAGTTCCATCGTTACAGTTAAATAATGTAGTCGGATTTCCATAGTTAATGTGATTAATATTAAAGATTTAAGATGTTGGAGTATCGCTAATGTTGGCATCACTAAAATAATGCCATAATGGTGCAAAAATGCTGAGGCAGAGGATCTTGTCTGAAAGAGCGAGAGAGAGAGAGAGAGAGAGAGAGAGAGAGAGAGAGAGATGTTAATAGCTAATGCCCTGTGGGTGCGGTATTTGCACATTCATGGTTAATTCCTCAATCATATTTGATACTAATGCTGAAGAATTGGTACGCATGACGTTTAGGCAACAGCTCTAGCTTAATGAATTTTAGACATTCTGACCTGCTTCTAAAAATGTTTGAAATTTGCAGCTTAGTGACATTGTAGAGAAATATATTTCCCTACTTACATGTGGTTTACTTGCAGGTATGTGATTTACACCTGAATAGGGAAGAAAGTCAATTTGAATTACTTTGAAAATGGCATGGTTGTTGGTGCCAGATGGGCTGGTCTGAGTATTTCCAAAGCTGACGATCTACTGGGATTTCACGCACAACCAACTCTAGGGTTTGCAGAAAATTGTCTGAAAAAATAGAGAAAATATCCAGTATACTTGTTGGTGCTGGAGATCTGCGGAGGATGGCCAGATTGGTTTAAGTTGATAGAAAGGCAAAAGTAACTTAAACTATGCTTAAAGCATGTCTAAGCACACAACATGTTGAAACTTAAAACAGGTGGGTTAGGGTTAGGCTTCTGTTAGCTAAGGCTACACTTCACATAGGCTCATCAAAACTGGATCATAGAATATTGGAATATAGAATAGAATATAACCTGGTCGAGCTTAAATAATTCTGCCAAGAAGAATGGTTGGAACTTCCAATAGACTGGGGTGCCGAGCTCATACGTAGCATCATTCACATGAGGACTTGAGGCTGTCATTGGAGCAAAAGGTGCTTTGACCATGATGGATCTAAATACTTATGTAAATGGTACATTTCAGTTTTAATTTATTAAATAATTCAACAAAAACTACAAACACATGTTTTTACTTTGTCATTGTGGAGTATTATGTGTAGAATGATGAAGTTTTAAATACATTTTAAGATCAAACTTTTCCCGTAGACAAATACCCTTTAAATGTAAAATATTTAAAATGTCATTTAAAAAAAAAAACTAAAATCAGAAGGAGTGTCAATCTGATTACAAAAATGTGGATAAGAACAAAAGAATTGGGAAGTTTAAAAGCCGACGCAACAATGACAGCATTTTGTGTCAAAACTGTGAAAGGCACAATCAGAGAATACCAGAAGAAGCAAAGCAATGGAAATTGCACTTCATACAAAAACATTTTGAATGAATATCTCTGTGAATAAGATTTTTATTTCAGAAGACATTTCCTGCAAATTTATTTAGTGATTTTGAGCACAAGAAAGATCACACAACTTAGACAATAGTGCTTAATTTTCTGGAAACAGAAAGGCATGAAGTTCTACATTATGGCTCAATTAACACACAAGCATGTACTTCATTCAAACTGGCTGGTATTGCAACATGTTGGAATGGAACTGGTGATATAAATATTTTTTACAATGTAAAAATTTTGAAATTGTTTATATTACAGTTATCACCAGTCGCATCAAACAGGCCACCCAAACATGATCCCTACATGTGATGCTTGAAGGCGTTCTTATAAATCATATACAAATAGTGCATCAGTATGTATATTAGTTAAAATGTAATTTCTGGTAACAGTAGACATCCAAGCAGTAAAATCTAACTGGCTGATAAAGAATCTTGAGCCAACATATCTACAGAACTTCAGCTATAAGTCCATCCATTTTAATAAACTCCAAACATTATATATATATAATCTAATGTTGCCAAATGGTTGTTTCCTTCCAGCCATCATTTAACTGACATTTAACTGTAACATTACTACTCACCAGAACACTGGGTGGTTTCGATAGCAGTAGGCCATATTAGTAAGATGTATTATGCAGTATATATATATATATATATATATATATATATATATATATATATATATATATATATATATATATATATACCAAAACTTGACAAATCCACGTGTTAAGTATCAGGTGATGGTGGTGGAGAACATTTGAGTGGTAGCAATCATACTAGATACCAGTGTACTAGAATATGTACACAAGAGTTGGGCATTTGAACAAAATGTTTTTTTTTTTTTTTTTAACGAAACTTGGCACTCGTGAAAGAGTTGTGAAAGAGTTGTACAGATATTTTAGTTTAGAAAATGTAAAATCTTAACATGTCTGTTATTTACCACTATATCCCACATTTACTCCAAAAGCCAACATATGTATTGAATAAATATTTCCAGCACAATGTAAGAAGATAAGGCTTTTTGTCACAAAATCTATAGAATTCATCACAGTGTTTTGAAATTGTCACAATTGTGTTTTACAATTAACATCCGTATCAATTGCCTTCCAAGAGATTTGTTTCCGCAGAATATTTTTGATATGCAAGTTGCCCTGATTATTATCATCCTTTTGCTTCAAAGTGTGCAGGGATTTCATATCTTATTATTATTATTATTATTATTATTATTATGTTTATTATTTGTTTAGTGATTTATTTTGAAAACAGAAGGTTGATTGATTTAGTGTCTCTCACTGTCTGGAGAGTACGAATCTTACAATAGTGTAATGTACAAATCGGTTTTGTGGACTGCACCAATTAAAAAGAAGAAAAAAAAGCCAAATGTTGCTCTGGTGATCTTTCCGACAACATTGTAAGATGCTCTTAATTCCCCTTATCATAGAGTCAGAAACTAGCTACGGTACAGCTAACTTTGTTTCCCAAGGTACAGAAAATGTAAATGCACCTGCCAGAAGTTGTTAAGGTCTAATTATGCACCTTAATGATATTCCCCTAACTAGGTTATACAAAAGTGTACTTTTTTTTAAATAACTTTTTAAAAAAGTTTAAATTTTTAATGTAGACCTTATTCTGAAGAAATTCATGGCACATTAGGTTTTTCACAGCTATCAGTGACCTGCTATAAAAAACTTAATAAAAAACACTCAGTAATGCTATGCAAGTCTGGTTCTATAAATCAGTGACTGTAATAAGACTTATTCCAGCTTCAGAATGGTAGCGTCCACTTCTCAACCATGCTGCACTTTTTTCAAAGCAAACCCCAGACCCCAGCTCAATGAGATTCAGGGATTAGACTGGACAGCTTTGTGGCTTAAATACAGCTTTCACACTTCACCAAACGTAACAAACTCTGTGCTCCAAAGGCCCCAAGATCAGAAAAAAAGGAATTTCTTGTTTAAAAAAGCCATGCGTTCCAAAGTAAAGAGTGCTAATTTGTTTGTGTAGTGTAATAAATGACAAAAACGAAAAACTAAACTGAACTAGAAACTCCAGCATAAGCTAAAGAGTAGATGGGTATACAATGAGTTTATGGAAACCTTTAAAATAAACACATGGAGACTTTGCAGGATCTATTGCTATTAGAAAAAAAACGACTTTGGACTCTATTTTACACTTGTGGGTAAAATGCTCTACGGTAAATTTCATATTCATTAGGGAAAACCTTAAGGAAAAAGCACGGTGCTCTGTTGATCATGTTAATAAATCAGTTTACTGAAATTTTAGGATATGTTATCAAGTTTGCATATTTTTACAACCGAGTCCACTGTTTTATGAAAAAGATGGAAAGTGGAAAGCAATCAAGACAGTTGTCAATCTTGCCAGGAAAGGACAACCCAGCACGTTCACCCCAACTCAGACTGCGCAATTCTCAAAGCCATGCAAAAAAAAAAAAAAACCTAAGAACTAGATCTCAATTTAAAGAAAACTGAAAAAGTATGGTTTGTTTGGAACGATTGCCAGGAGAAATTCTGTCGTTTTCTGTCTAAAAAGAATGCAGAGGTACAAACTGACAACTGGCCTTGTTTTGCAGCCACATTACCAGGGTAACTTGCAGTCATCGAGTTACCCATGAACTCCTTTGTATGTCAGAGTATTCTAGATACACGTGAGGCTTATCTGTCCAACAGCTAAAGCTTGGTTAAAATTGGGTCATGCAACAGGACAATAATCTGAACCACCCCGGTAAACCTACAGTACTGTATATCAGGATGGCTGAAAGGTAAAAGAATCGAGGGTTTAGAATGGCCTTGTAAAAGTCAACTCAATTGAAATGCTGTGGCAGGACCTTAAGAGAGTGGTGCATAAGCAAATTCCCCAAACACCTAATCATTTTACTGCATATCGTACTGTGTATGACTGTGTATGTGACAAATAAAATTTTAATTTGAATTTGAAACTTTAATGAAGTGAACCAGATTTTGAGAGACTACCAAAATCATACAGGAAACAATTACTTCAAGTTATGGCTACTAAAGGTTGACCTAAGAACCTACTGATTCATGGAGGGAGCACTTTTTGAACATGACTGTGGATTGTTGGCAACTTTTTTGGATACAATTAATTCAATAAAATGACACAAGGAAGTCGATGCAATATAAAGTCTATTTATAGAGTTGAGACAATCAATAGACCTGAGAGTGAAGCTGTTGGCGCCGTCTTAGGTATGGAAGCTATTCAGTGGGAATCAATTCCTCAGGCACTTGTTGAACTCTGTTACGTCATAGCGATAGCTAACTGAGATGCAAAACAAGTGCTAAATGTTTTAACAAAACATTCTTTGTGCCTGAACTCTGTGTGTTCTTCAATATGATGCCCAACCTGGGGTCCAGATGGTGGGAATGAGGCAATTTCTCACTTTTTTTCCTCCACTTTCTTTTCAAGTTTCTGTTGATCATTAACATTCTCTTTGCTGGCCTTTCACACAAACCTTCAATATGAACACTATGTACTAGAGGAATAAATGCTGATCTCTGTGGCAGATCAACATAATGTAAGCATGAAATAACTAACTACAACAAGCCAAGAAAGATGGTTAAAAATCACAGGTTATGAGTTGTTTCTTTTCTTCTTATGAAAAGAACTTAAAATACTACTGATGCTTGGACTAAGCAATCAGAAGCCAAAAGGCACTTTTGTGATACACAACACATTTTCAGCTTCAGTAGACACACAATACTTTAGACCAAAACACGACTGCCCCCTACAGGTAATAAAGGGCATTTTTACAGCTTGCCGCGCGCAGCCGCGGCAAGTCGTGGGATCCCTTTTGTGAAAAAGTGCGTTTTTAAAAGCCAGATCTGTACCTTACGTCGATAGATTGTTATGTGTAAGTTTTTTTGTTTTTTTTACACCAAAAGAATTGGAGATGCACATAATAATAATATAGGAACTAAATAACTGTTAAAGGGACTTGTTTGAAAGACGTGGGCCTTAAAACCCAAAATAGTGTTGTTTTTCTTGTTAATTTGTACGTTATTGTAAAATGAATGCACCAAGGCACACATAGGTTTCTTCCAATTTGATTCAGTAGTTAATGTAAATGAATGCATAAGTTAGTCTTCATCAATAAAGTGTCCTGTTGAAGCCAAGTACTTACTAATGATTGCAGCTCTTAATGGTAGTGTGTATGGCTCTCTATGGGGTCTGTAATTCATTGCAGCAGCAATTCTAGAGTCCGTTCTGGTGCTATGTAAATATTTTCAGGGGCCTTCTCCGAAGTGCATTCATCAACATTATCTAGTACCCAACTTTTCAGCCCTCAGGGCCCCTTTCTAACCTGAGGCCCCAGAAGTTAACTTCCTTGACGATTGATAAGCAGTATCTCTACTTCCTTGGTGTGACATGGTGTAACAGAAACCGTTAAAAAATCTGTTTAAAGAACTGGTTCAAACAAAGTTCTGTTCTCAGAACTTTTTCGTTTTGTGCATCTCTTACTTCTGGTTCTTGTATTGCGCCCTGCATAAGATTAAAATCGAATCATTTTAAGGATATTGAATTCATCACATGCGCGAATGCTGACGTAGGTTGGTGATGTAAAGTTTTGGAAGAGGTTTAGGTTGAGGTTATGCTTATTATGCATTATGCAGTGTATTATTTCAGATGTTTGGGTATGAGGTGATATATTTGGAGTGCTTTTCCTTATACTTTTATATTTTTGGGAGGGGTATTGTTTATGATACAATATTTGTGGTTATGATGTAAGGTTTTCGGTAAACTAACGTATTACGAAGTTCTTTGTTTAAGACAATATTTTGGTGATAATGTAATGTTGTGGTTCTGATATAATTCCAAAATGATCAAGCCATTTCTAAGACTCAGACTTTTAAAGTGAAAGACTTTTTTACATTGGTCAGTTTCCAGCTCTGCTATAAAGCAAATGTTAGACGGTCTGTTAGACCTTGAACCTGAACACTGGGTTTGGACTGGATTCTGGCTCACATCTAAGTCGCTTTGGATTAAAATGTCAATGAAATAAACACTATATAAATAAGTTGTTACAGTGCTGTGTGGAACGTGTAGAGGGAAGCAGTGTAAGGTCAGCAGCTCACTTCCCATGGCTCATATTCCCGGGATTCGTGCCAATGTTCATTAGAGTTGAACACAGGAAAGCAGAGTCACTCTGGATCGTATGAGAAATCACCTTCACACACTCCTCTGACACACTGCAATTTATTATCTCCTAATTGACCTCGGTCCTAATTACGATCTGACCACTTCCTCTCCAGGGTGTAATGATTAGCGCCGCCTCGATTTTCCATGTGCACATGGGAAAGCGTGGCGGTGATTACAGCTAACGATGATTACAGATATAACATGACTGACGGCTGCAGTCAGGATGACTATTAAAATAATGTACTGACTAAATGGAAGCTTGCTTTTTGAAAAAAAAAATTGCTCGCTCTTTTATCGTCACTGTTTTGGTTCTCTCACTTTTACTTCCCGGGAGAGAGAGTTTGGAGAAGCTTAAATGCCATGTGAACATACCGACCATGCTGTGGGTGACTTACAGAGAAAAACAGAGATGTCGAGAAAAAACTGAATACAAAAGAGATGTTCTTGGGTTTTAAATATTCCCTGTAGCCATGGCAGGAAACTCCCAAAAGAGTTAAAATGAACTGAAACAACGATCTTAGGTCAGGATGTGAATAAATGAATAAAAGAGTGTAGACATGAGTGTGCATTATGCTAATCGTAAAAATGGTTTTAAAAACGTCCTTTTAAATGCTGTTGGCATCAAATTTGCTACGTGCTAGGGAAGTTTAACATGCAGGATCCTTGTACATGTATAATTTTTGCAAACAATATAAAATTTCCTCTGCCAGTTGTATATTGTATGAATCTAAACTTGGTTTGTACGAATTTAAAAAACTGCAAACCAGACATCATTACCATTATTAAAGTCTCAAAATTTCCTACCCTGTTACCCCACCCTTACGCACGTACCATACAAACATCTGCTACAAAACTGTACTGTAAATGTGCTCAGAGGTGTGGCAAGAAATTTTGTAAGAACTTTTTACTTTGACTTTTACGTTTATCGGTTCATGCTACAGTAGCATACTTTGACAAGGCAGCACAACTCAACAGAGGATTTGAAGCAGATGCTAAGCCGAATGAAACTTAGAGAAACATTTTCAAGTTGATTTTAATGCAGAATGAATCAAGAATTTAGCGTTTGTCTTTACTTAAAGTGATTTGTGGGATAGTCAGTGACAAGCTACCATAGTATTAGTACAGTGGAAGTACTGGTAGTAGTAGTAGTAGTAGTAGTTGTTCTGTTCTATGGAATGTATCTCTGTGATTGCACACATTCTGGGAATTACTGAGGTACTTGGACACATTATCCACTGCACTCGCTTCGGAAGTACTTACAGTAGCGCTCTCACATTAATCATGGCTCCACGGCTAATCGTGGGCGTCTGTGAGCTTACGCAAGCGGAAGGAGCAGATAGCGAGTGTGTTACGCTGCCCCAACAGTGTGTAAGCGAGCAGTTCGAAAAACGTGGTTGCCTGGCGACACGTGGTTCAGGGGAAATACATGATAGCCTTAATGTGTGCGCCCCCTAGTGACAGGGGGGAACTGGAGTTTGGGGAGGGGGAAAAAATGGTGTTTAGGTCATGAGGTATTGTAATGTAAGGGGTTTTGGTCACTGTGTATATACTTGAAGGGGTTTGTACTTTGGAAGGTGTATCAGTACAATATTATTGCAATGCAATAGAAGAGGTTTTGGTCATTGTTTAAATTATTGGATTTTTGGTGTTTATTTACTGTACTGGAAGGTGTCTTGGTCATGATGTGAAGTATAAGAACGTATTTTGGTCATGATGTGATGTATTTGAAGGTGTTTTGGTCATGATGTGATGTATTGGAAGGTGTTTTGGTCATGATGTGATGTATTAGAAGGTGTTTTGGTCATGATGTGATGTATTAGAAGGTGTTTTGGTCATGATGTGATGTATTGGAAGGTGTTTTGGTCATGATGTGATGTATTGGAAGGGGTTTTGGTCATGATGTGATGTATTAGAAGGGGTTTTGGTCATGATGTGATGTATTAGAAGGTGTTTTGGTCATGATGTGATGTATTAGAAGGTGTTTTGGTCATGATGTGATGTATTAGAAGGGGTTTTGGTCATGATGTGATGTATTAGAAGGTGTTTTGGTCATGATGTGATGTATTAGAAGGTGTTTTGGTCATGATGTGATGTACATGTATTAAAAGGTGTTTTGGTCATGATGTGATGTATTAGAAGGGGTTTTGGTCATGATGTGATGTATTAGAAGGTGTTTTGGTCATGATGTGATGTATTAGAAGGTGTTTTGGTCATGACGTGATGTATTAGAAGGTGTTTTGGTCATGACGTGATGTATTAGAAGGGGTTTTGGTCATGATGTGATGTATTAGAAGGTGTTTTGGTCATGACGTGATGTATTAGAAGGGGTTTTGGTCATGATGTGATGTATTAGAAGGTGTTTTGGTCATGATGTGATGTACATGTATTAGAAGGGGTTTTGGTCATGATGTGATGGATTAGAAGGGGTTTTGGTCATGATGTGATGTATTAGAAGGGGTTTTGGTCATGATGTGATGTATTAGAAGGTGTTTTGGTCATGATGTGATGTATTAGAAGGTGTTTTGGTCATGATGTGATGTATTGGAAGGTGTTTTGGTCATGATGTGATGTATTGGAAGGTGTTTTGGTCATGATGTAATGTATTGGAAGGTGTTTTGGTCATGATGTGATGTATTAGAAGGTGTTTTGGTCATGATGTGATGTATTGGAAGGTGTTTTGGTCATGATGTGATGTATTGGAAGGTGTTTTGGTCATGATGTGATGTATTAGAAGGTGTTTTGGTCATGACGTGATGTATTAGAAGGTGTTTTAGTCATGATGTGATGTATTGGAAGGTGTTTTGGTCATGATGTAATGTATTGGAAGGTGTTTTGGTCATGATATGATGTATTAGGAGGTGTTTTGGTCATGATGTGATGTATTGGAAGGTGTTTTGGACATGTATAGTTTGAATGTCATACATATTCTGTAATGCGGGGTGTAAATTCAGGAAATAAAATAGAATCTTCATGTCCATTTACTCACACACATGTATATGCGCACACACACACATGTGCACCCATGCTCTCTCTCTCTCTCTCTTTCTCTCTCTTTCACACACACATTAAAAACTGATAGTGTGACCACCTGTTTCATGGAAACTGGGTGTTTACATATCACTTGCTCTGTCTTATTTGCTGTCAACACACACACTCTGCCCTATCAATATGTGTGTGTGTGTGTGTGTGTGTGTGTGTGTGTGTGTGTGTGTGTGTGTGTGTGTGTGCGCATGTTTATTTTTGCTTGGCTGCTGTCATGACAGCTGCAAATGAATTATTCATAACAAGGTGTGTGTAAGGGGCAGAAGTGCTGTAAGACCTTTGGCAGGTGTGTGTGTGTGTGTGTGTGAGGGGGGGGGTGATTGGGGGGGTTGACAGGTCACACAGTGTTATGATAAGCTGCAGTAACTTCCGCGCTACAGACGAGTGCTCTATACAGTGCTATGGAATTTCACACACTCCATTCAATGAAATACAACTCATCAGGTGTCCGTGTGTGTGTGTGTGTGTGTTAATGTGTGTGTGTGTGTGTGTGTGTGTGTGTGTGTGTGTGTGTGTGTGTGTGTGTGTGTGTGTATTGGTAAAATAGGTTGTGTTGGTGAGTTTTAGGGAGTGCTTTGGGAGGACAACAAACTCATTTTATTTGTCCATTTACTGCTCCATTCATTTTCTGTTGTCATCTTTCTTCTTCTCTTTCTTTTATTGGCCCACTTTTATTCTGTTTTTTTTTTCTGTACACAGGATGTAAACTCAACTGAGGGTGATCCTACAGAAAACAACATGGCACAGTTAAGGGCTTGAAAACCTCTATTACATGAAACAAAACACACAAAAGCACTCTCACCATCCAAATACTCGCACCACACTCAACACAAAACCACTCAGAAAGCAAAGACATTCAACACTTTAGTACTTACATAAAACACTTTTGCTCCACAGACACACTTGCAACCACAAAAGCATTTCCAACACAAAAACAATCTCAACACAAAAACACTTACACCACAAGAGCAGTCCCAAAACAAACAAAAAAACACTCACTCTACAAAAACAACCCTCACAAAAGCACTCACAACAAAAAAAGCATCCACAACACAAAAAACACACCCAAAACAAAAACAAAAATACTCAAACCACAAAAGCAATTACAACAAAAAACACTAGCACCACAAAAAAACACTCATACCACAAAAAACACTCACAACACAAAAAATACTTACAACACAAAAACACTCACAACACAAAAAATACTTACAACACAAAAACACTCAGAACACAAAAAACACTTGCAACAAAAAACAAACTCAATGCAAAAACACTCGCACCACAAAAAACACTCACAACATAAAAAATACTTACAACACAAAAAACACTCGCACCACAAAAAACACTCACAACATAAAAAATACTTACAACACAAAAAACACTCGCACCACAAAAAACACTTAATGCAAAAACGCTCACACCACAAAAAACACTCGCACCACAAAAAACACTCGCACCACAAAAAACACTCGCAACAAAAAAAACACTCAATGCAAAAACACTTACACCCCAAAAAAACACTTAAGACAAAACAAACTCCCACCACAAAAACACTGTGAGTGCAGAACACCAGACAGTCTGTGGGCTGCGGGTGAAGACCTGATGGCTATTCGTTTTTCTCTCTCTCTCTCTCTCTCTCTCTCTCGCTCTCTCTAAACCAAAACACTTGTTTTTGTTGATTCAATGCATTTTGTTGACCAAAGTCCTTAAGTTATTAAAACACTGTTCCCAAACATAATTAAAAGACGTTTAGAAACCTCATCAGAAACAGGAGACTCCCCAGAAGGAGCTGATCTAAGTAGCGCAGGCGGCGGGTTGGCGCTGCCACCCGGCTTTATACGGATAAACGAGGAGGGATTAAAGAAATGAAGCGCTGCAGGAGGATCAACAGTGGAGTGTGACCTTTACACACAGGGGGGAATGAGAAACACGGCCTGTGTGTGTTGCAGCATGGGATACAGAACGTCACACCCCCGTACACACAGTCAGAGAGAGAGAGAGAGAAAGTGGGGGAGTCAGAAAGTCGTACAAACAGATAAACAGTGAGATGCTTCGACAGACAGACAGACAGACAGACAGACAGACAGTTGTTTAGACGTACGCAGGGACAGATAGAGAAAACACAGAATATCACAGAGTCATAGAAACTGACAAAGACGAAGAAGAAGGACAAGACAGTCAAGTGCACTCTTGATGCACACACACACACACACACACACACACTAAAGGATTGTGGAGATGCTGCAGGTGTCGCGGCTGCTCATTGTAGACGTGAATATACAGCACGGATCAAATAAGCGCTCATTAAATATTCAGCCATATGCAAATGTATGCAGATGGAGTTTACTATTCATATATACGCTTTTCAAGGAAACACCTGAAGCGTGTACACGCAAACACCTTCATCTTACACACATGTGCACACACACACACACACACACACACAAGCATGTGTATTGATGTGAATGATAGGGGCTGAGGTGTATGGAGCCAGACAGGAGGGAGACGCTAGTCTGGTGTGTGTGTGTGTGTGTGAGAAGGGGTTAAATCGAATGTGTATCACCTTCCCCAGTTAACACACTGGCACAACATGGCACTGGCGTTTTTACTCGCAGTAATGACGGAGCGTGACAGCAGGCAGGTCATCTCAAGACTCAAAGGCGCTTTATTGGCATGACAATTATTAATAATGTTTACATCCGTACTGCCCACGCGTAGAAATAAGTAGATTGTAAAAAAAAAAAAAGGAATAGTATAGAAAGAGTAATAATACTCAAGAGTAATAATGTTTATGAAATAAAAAAGTACACATTTTTGACTCTCAATCTCTCTCTTCATTTGATTATTTTTTTTCATTCTCACCTCTCCTTCTTTCCTTTTATTCATCAGTTACTTAATTCACAGTTATTTAATGTACAGTATGTATGTATCTGTTTGTTTATTTATTTGCTTGTTTATATCTCATTTTAACCTCTTTTTTCCTTTTCATTTATCAATCAAACTCAATTTCTTTCTTCTGTATGTTTTTCATTTCTTTCTTTCTTTCTTTCTTTTTTTCTTTCGTCACTTTATTTATATAGATTGCAAATAGAAAAGCAGATGTAAAATAAAGAAAGTCAGCATTTACTCTATCTATCTATCTATCTATCTATCTATCTATCTATCTATCTATCTGTCTATCTATCTATCTATCTATCTATCTATCTGTTCTTTTTCTTTTCGTTCTTTCATTCTTTTTATTTATTTATGAATTATTTTGGCATTTAATCATCAATTAATGTATTTAATGTGTTCATCTGTCCATGCCTTCATGCTTGTCCTTTAGATCTAAATGCTGATACCCCACAGGCTACAGACGTCCACGCCGCCTCCACTGATTCCTCCGTGTGCTCAATGTGAATGTGAGCTCTGTGTGCTGCCACTGCGCTCTTCAGTCACTCCCACTTACACATCCTCATTCATAAAATCCAGGCTTCGTCTCTTATAAAACCAGATGCCTACTCATACAATCAACATGAGCCATCGCCTCCCTGTCTCTGAGCTCACACTGGAGCCAGCACATAGCTTTTAAGCAGGAATATCAATAATAATAATAATAATAATAATAATAATAATAATAACTCTAGCAGGATTGGACTAAGGGGTGCCAATATTTCTGCTCATTTTAAAGTGGGAGTCTTCCTTGCACTAGAGTGACTGTAATTAGAATTTCTTACAGCAAAGCCACATGAATTCTTACAAATGGACACACACACACACACACACACACACACACACACACACACACAGACAGTCATGTGTGGTTGAACTAATCAAGCTAAAGTTTCACAGTCTACAGAGAGAGAGATTTGCACAAGAGGTAAAACACACACACACACACCATAATGAGAGCAAGCAACAGCATGACACACACACATGTGCCTCCGTTCTGTCTATGTGTGTGTGTGTGTGTGTGTGTGTGTGAAAAGCGGTCCAAACTGTTTTCTGTTTGAGTGTCTAGCCAATTAGGGGCAGTTGTGGCATTACATCCAAACACACACACACACACACACACACACACACACACACACACACACGATGAATAAAAGCACAAGAATACAAAAGGATGTCAAAAGTAAAAATGCCTGTTAGTGAATACGAGTCCTCTGCGTCTGTGTGTGTGTGTGTGTGTGTGTGTGTGTGTGTGTGTGAGGAAATAAAAAGGCAGAGCAATGGAAGAATCCATCAGTAACTTTCTGCTTAACAAATAACCAGTGTTGGGGTCTAATTAGTAACTAGTAACTTTTTAAAGTAACTAATAACGTTACAAATGTACTGTTACATCAAAGCGTTACTTCCTGATAAAAGTAACGAGTTTGAAAACTTTTCTATTGCAGAAAATGAAAACTCCTTTGTGATTCCTCATGCATGTTGATGAGATGGGGGTATAACAGCAGGAATAACAGAGGGGGGGGGGTTATCGGGGGCGGGGCTTGTAGGATGACTTTCACACACACACACACACACACACACACACATGGAGACCAACAGCACTGATAGAGTTGCGTCCACTTCCTTGTCTGGATATGATTGTCTTTAAATCTGATTCCATCCGTGCCGAGTACGCTGTACGGTGCCAGAGCAAACTTTTCAGGTGGACACGGGCGCGGTTCCCCACCCGGGAGGGGTCGTGTTCTCACTGATCACAATGACTTTGGAGTCAGGTGTTCTCGGAAACGATCCCATGTTGCTAATGTGAAGACGAGCTTCAGTTCCTGCCTCAATCGCGTGTTCAGACTATTGGATAAACACTAGTTTCTGTTGTTTTCTTCCCGCAGGACCAAGAGCACATCAGTAAACCATGTTTTTCAGAACTTTTGAACGTATTTAGTGAGTGTTAGCGTGCATGTGTAAGAGCGGAGTGTGAACAGGACGACATTGAGGAAGAGCAAGAGGAAAGACTGGGGAGGAATTTAAACCTGCATCAGAGCTCAGCACAACAGAGGCGCGGACACACAACACTGTTATCAAAGAGTGTGTGACCTCAATACACTCCAGCTACAAGCAATCTGTCACTGCAAATGAGACTGACCCAAACACACACACACACACACACTCAACAACACGGGAGAAAAAAGGCATCAATGACAGAATCATGGTTAAAAGGGAAAATTGTCAATTTGAGGACTCAGCAGAACTGACAAGGCCAAAGCCAAGCGTGTGTGTGTGTGTGTGTGTGTGTGTGTGAGAGAGGGAGAGCATGTTTGTGGTGAGTGATAGCTCCCTTCGACACATTGTTGTTTAGGCCCTATGGAGGGGGTAAGTGTCATCTTAAAGAAAGAAAGAAGGAATAAATGAAAAAATGAAAGGAAAGAAGAAAGAAAGAAAGTTATTTTTTTTTAAATGCAAAAAAAAAATTAATAATAATAATAATAATGTTCCTCCTATTGGCTAAAGACAAACCGGAAGAGTTTACTATCATTCTCACACACACACACACACACACACACACCAGCAGGATCGCTCTATCACCGAGCTATCACAGCCACACCAAGACATCATCAATCCATCTCGCAGCTCCTCCACGTTCAGTCGAGCGTGATCGAATTTCTCTCTCTCTCTCTCTAAAACACACACACACACACACACACACACACACACAGACACACTCCAACTCTCAGGAGCTTGCTCCTCGTCTGATTAATGTGCCCGAGAGTTTGCTCAGCTCACTGCAGTCACGCCCGATCCGTCTCAGAACCCGGCGTGACACTCCATTCAGCCATGACCAATCTACAGCAGAACCGATGCCATCAGTCAGCCGGGTTCTCCGCACACCACCGTCTTTAAGGATGAATCCTGCGAGGGCTGTCAGTCGTGATCAGTCCATCACCACACCTTCTGCTTCAATGGTCGTACTTAGGCCTTCCTAACTTCCTCTCTGGCACAAGAACCACAAGTGTCTCACTGTCTGGTTCTCCCGCTTTCAATATTTCAGCTTTATCATCCTAAAGCTTTTTCTCCTGGTTCCCCATAGCTCCAGGCTTTTGTTTTCTTTTATGCTTATACCCCTATCTCACCTATGCGGTTTCGCGCGGTGGCCATAAGTACGCTTCATTGTGACTCACCGTGAGTTTTGGCGATTTAAAATGAAACTAAAATTAAATAAAACGTTGAATTTTTTTGCTGGTCCTCGCGGAAGCTCGTGGACCTTGAAGAACTCGGCGGAACATCGACGGAATGTTGGTGGGCAATCACAACGACTCACGGTGCCTAACAACGCATCTCACCGCGGGTAAAACCGCATAGGTGAGATAGGGGTATTAGATAATCACCTGTCTAATTATTCCTTCAAGAAAATATTGTTTTGGTTTATTTATGTATTTACTTAAAAGAATACCCAAAGTAATTGCTCAGATATTCAGGTTCCACGTACAGTAGAACTTCAGTTTTCTTGGCTTACAACAGTTTAGCCTCTGGCTACTAATTCTGGTTCACCTGAAGGTCCCCAAGGTATTCAATTAGTCACTCTTGTTCCCCTAGTCTCTAATTTTTTTTCATCTTCTCATTCATGACTCTGGTTGTCCCAGTTCCTTAGTTTTCCAGTTTCTGGTTCCAGTAGCTATTTGTCTTTTTCCAGTCTCTCGTTATTATTTTTATGACCCTGGTTCTCCCAGTAACTCAACTTTTCCAGTCTGTGGTTCTTCTAGTTTCCATCTCTATGTAGAGATGTCGTTAATGACTCTGGTTCTTCTGGTTCGCCAGTGTTCCATTTCTGGTCCTTCATTTTTTCAGTCATTGCTTTTTCTATTTTGATCATCTTTTTATCCATGACTCTAGCTCTCCCAGTTTTAAAGTTTTTCAGGTTGTGGTTCCAGACTATTTTTCACCCTGATTCTAATCTTTTAAGACCCAAGTTCTCCCAGTACCTCTACTTTAACCAGTCTCTGTTTCACTGCTTTAATTTATGATTCTGGTTCTTCTGGTTCCCCAATGTCTTAGTTTCTAGTTCTTTATTCCAGTCATATTTCTTTTAAGTTTTTAGTTCTCTTATTATTATTTTTTTTTTGTTTTCTTTTATTCATGACTCTGGTACTCCCAGTCCATCATCTTTCCAGCCTCTGGTTCTCCTGGTTCCTACTTTTTACATTGTTGTTTCCTTGTTTTCCTCCTGCATCTTTCTGGGGTTTTTTCAGTCACTAGTTCTCTTTTTTACCCTGGTTCTCCCTTTTACTTGACTTTACTAGTTTTGTTTTACAGTCTTTGGTTCAATGGTTCTGGTTCTTCTGGTTCCCAAGTGTTCCTGTTTCTGGTTCCTCATTCTACTCTTTTTTTTTTCAATCTCTAGTTCTCCCATTTTTTTAGCTTTTTATTTATGACTCTGAATTTTCCCAGTTCCCTGGGTTTCTAGTCTCTGGTTTTCCTGGTTGACTGTTTTCATTCCACATGTCCAGTTTCTGCTCTGCATGGTTATAGAAGTCTAGTTTAAATTTTCTTTTTCCATTCTTCCCCTAGTTTCTAGTTTTAATGGTATGCTTTGCCTGGTTTCCTGGTTCTCAGTTAATGAATGGCACTAAGTATTTCCAGACATAACCTTAAAAACTCTAGTAGTTGAGTAAGACTGCTAAGTGGAAATCAGCTCCAGGCTTTCGACAGAGCCTTTCAGCAGCTTGACAGGAGCAGACAAGAGCAGACATAAAAGCCCAGTTCCTTTCATGATGAGCTATGGAAGTCCTATCGCAGTTACGAAATGCTACAAATCTGCCATATCAGTACTAAATCCTGTAATGGTAAAGCACGCAGCACAACTGTGACTGACCTTCACTGTGTAGGTTATCGCACGTCTCCCTGTGGGGATCCACAGACCCTTGCAGCATACTTTAGAAGGGTTCATGAGTAAATGCTGTTATCAGTGGCCATAGCATTAACGCTTTATGCTTTTCCGTACCTTTACATAATAACTATGATTTTAGAGCATTTCAGAACCATATTTAAAAATTAAGTCATAGTAAAGTGTTATTATGACAGTGAGATCTGAGTTACTTTCATATGTGGATACATATCTGATATGTGGTCATGTGACTTATATCAGTTATGTATCCACATATAAAAGTATGACTTTTTGCCTCTGTGCACGTGTGTGGCGTTTCTTGACGTGACCAGTTTGCACCAGGCAGCTAAAGTGAGCTTTTCTGGCTTCCTTCCTTCTACTGGACCTCAACAAATACTGCTGACTAACTGCTCGCCATCCTCAAGCAGATTCTTGATAAAATCACATCCATTGTGTAAAATGAATGATCACTCAAAAAAAACTCATGACATGTTTTAGCCTGGATGGTGCTAACACAAAGACGTATTGATTTGTGCCGTTTCAGAGGACAGATGCGTCCACTTAGTCAGATAAAAGTCAGGAGTAATTACGAATGTGAACCATCATGACATGCAAATCTGCTCTGAGCAAAAAAACCGGAATTGCAAAACATGGCTGGTAATGCAGCCCAAGAACATCAGCCTATTTATAACAACACCCTGAGTCTAATGACAAGGTACATAAAGCACGTTGTGTTGGGGAAAAGTGCAGGAATAAAATCTCTTTCTTTCTCCATATAACCCTGGCCTCTTCAGCTATCAAGGTTTTCTTTGTTTTTGTTTGTTTCCTTCTTTCTTTCCTTTTTATTATTAACTGTTACGCTTTTTCCCTTTCTCTGTTTATATCACTATTCCATTTGCTTTCATTTGCCTTCTTCCTTTCATTCTTTCTTTTTTCTCATTAACATTATTTCTTTCTATAGATAAAAATCTCTCTCTTCTCTCTCTCTTGTCTGGTTTACTAGTCATTTTTTGCTTTCTCTTTCTGTTTTTACTTTTTATTCATGTCACCTTCTTCCTTTCTTTCTTTCATCTTTCTTACTTTTTCTTGCATTCATTATTTCTTTCTTTTCAGTATCACTATGTTTATTTTTAGTTTCTGTTTGTTTGCTTTTTCTTTATTTTCTTCATTCTTTTTTCATTTTTTCTTTCATGTGAATGTCTTTGTCCTGTCTTCCACCCATCTATCTGTTCTTTTTCTTTTTTAATATTTCTATCTCTTCATTATCTATTTATCTATTTTTATTGGCCATTTTTGCTTCCTCTTTGTGTTTCTTATTTCAGGTTTTTTTTTTTCTCTTTCATATCACCACCTTTCTTTGTCCCATTCTTTCTTTCTATCTTTTCTTCTGTCCATCTGTCTCTTAGCAAAAACCTGAAACCCTTTATACAATCTCTCAAACAATTCTTTCTCCTTTTTCTGTGCCCAAGTATAAATGTGACTTTTTTTTTAGGAAAAAAAAAGGGCACTTTTAAAATAAATTAGGATTTTGTGTGTGTGTGTGTGTGTGTGTGTGTGTGTGTGCATAAGGAATCCACTTTGCTTTCATGTCAGCTCGGTCCTCCGTAATTAGATTTGCCAACTTTAAATAAACGGCCGCTAATAGCTTTTTAATACCCGCCGCTGAGGAGAAGCCGTGGAACGTTTAGCCTCACAGAATTTAATTTTAGAGCAGAGCCGAGCGTTCGAGAGTGTGTTCGCTAATCGCTCGAGCATGTGACAACATGTGCCTAATGAAAACACACACACAGACAAGGAGCTAAGGCCATTAATAACCAGAGTGTTAGATAGATTTGCTTAGCGTTATAAAGTGAACATGATCATGCTAAAAAAAAAAAATATTATTTTTTTTTTTACATTTTACTTTGAAACCTGAAATCTTGATGCTTAACAGTTATTTTCTGAACCAGTTTTTTTTTTTCTTTTGGTTCTGCCATTGCTTTGATTCTCCTTCTTGCATCACATCAGGTTCTCTTGATTTCTATTTGCACTTCTATTCCTTTATTCTGGTTCTTGTAGTATTCCATGTGCACTATCCTTTCCACTTTCTGGTTCTTTATTCAGGTTTTGCTAAAGGTTTTGAGCTTTTGGTTCATTAAATGGTTCTCTGGGATTTTATGTTGTTGTTTTTTTTTTTCTCTGACTGTTAACACTTCAGCTTTAGTTGTTGGGGAATCTTCTCTAGAGGTAATAAATTATAATAAATGGCCTTAAAACAGCCGTGTATTCCCCATGATGAATGAGAGCATGTATGTAAAAAGGCAGGATTGGAATGAGACCAGCATGAACCCTGTATTGATTTTCCATCCAATAAACTGGAGGAAAAGTGTAGTTCAAGCTGATCTGTTGGTGCGCTATGCTAACAATCCCAAATGGATCCAGTGTGGGATGCCATGGCGATCAGCACTATTGATTACTTTAGGTTGGGGACATGATCAGCATCACTTGGGAGTTTTACATTATATGAATGTCTCTCCTTATTAAGGCACTTATGCATAAAGGATTGATTTAAAAGCATATTTTTTTATCTATTAAATGATTGATGAATCGATGGCCATCTCGCAGGTTTAAAGACTAGAGAGAAAGAGAGCAAACTGAAGAAGCAGTGCTGTGCTGATGTCTGACTATATGGATTGTGTAAGGATTAATTAAAATTAAATTAAATAATCTAATTAAAGGCTAAGTGCAGGTAAAGAGTCGATGAACAAAGAAACAATTTATCTTACTTAAATGTGGGTTATAAAGAGGGTTAATTGTTGCCTCTGTAGAAGCGAGTAAATATATTTAGTCAAATGTTGACTAACCAAGATTAATCACCTGCATTTAGTAACACTCCGCGGTGTTTAAATCAACAAATGTTCTTTATCTTTTATCTTGTCAGATGTTTACAGGTGAGCACAATTAGCAGATCTTTCACTTTCCATTCACTGTCACGATGGTGGAGCTACAAATTTTGACTGTAAGGTTCTACTTATTAGTTCTACCGCAAAGTTCTCTTGCCAAGTCTACTATTACGTTCTCCTGAAAAGTTCTACTGGTCTACTGCAAAATCACAGTAGTAGTTTTTTTCTTTAAATTTATACTGAATAGTTCTGTCAAGTTCTAATTTATTTTTTAATTTTTTATGTAGCAAATTTCTACTACAAAGTTTTTAATGTAGTTTTATGTTTATGGTCAAGTACTGCCTTATGGTTCTACTATGAAGGTCTACTGTCTACCCCCCCCACACACACACACACACACACACAAACACCTATTTTGTTTTTGAAGTCCGTTGATTTCCTGCAAACTTGTTGAAACCCATTTTTAATGTGCTTGTATTCTCAGAGATGTGGCCAAAGAAAGTGTACAACATACAGTAAATCCTACAGTATATCTCTTAGGAAACAAACAAACAAACATAAGAATAACACAAGAAATCACAAAGGGCAAGAGGGGATGAAAAGTTTTGCTGTCTTGGCTTCCTTTTGGTCGCCATCTCATTTGGAAAGTCATTCAACATTAATGAACATGGCTCTTATCATCGTCTCTAAACACGTTATGGCTGGAAGCCAGATAACGCCAGACAAAGAGAGCAAAACTGGCATTGTCTGAATTTGGCTTTCTTCAGCTTTCTGTCAGCAAGTTAAGGTCGACACTTAATCAAACGCTGCAGGAGAAATTCTGCTGGCCAGGGTTTAAAATACAAACCTCAGAAAGTCAGAAAATTAATATTCGAATGTTGATTGCTTTTTTTTTTTTTAAGGGAAAAATAGAAAGGAATCAAGTTTCCAGTGGTGTTGTTGAATTGCATCTTGTGTTTAGTGGTAAATTTTGGTGTTCAGTGTTGCATGGTCATGGGGAATGATGGTATTTAAAGATATTTGCTGGTGTCTGGCAATGAAACTTTCTAGTTCTATATACAATATAAATGATTAAAGGTGTTTGGCATCGGTTGATTATGCTGGTGTTTGGAGGATAGTGTTGCTATTTGGTGAGGGTTTTAACAAGGTTGGTGATGAATGTTATATTGTACTGTTATGATTGATCCCCCTTAAATATAGTTGCTGGTGTATGGTAAATGTTGTTGTTACAGTGTTTGGAGATGCATGATAATATAAAATGTGTTGGTAGGATTAGATTTAAGTTATTAAGTTGGGTAAGTTTATTGTTACAGTACATAGTGTTTGTACTAGATACAGTGGATCCTTGGATTACGAGCATAATTCGTTTTGAGCTGGTATTCCAAAACACTCGTAAACCAAATTAAATTTTCCCATAAGAATTAATGGAAACTTTAATTATTCGTTCCACAGCCCCAAAAAAATATACATTAAAACAATTAACAGAAAAAAAAGTAAAAGTTGAACAAATTAACCTGCACTTTACCTTAAAAAAATATATAAATTTCGACAGATAAGTGTTTCCGTTTGTGTGTGTGTATGTGTGTGTGTGTGTGTGTGTGTGTATGAATGTGTGTGTGAAGCTAAAGTAAGATTTCCTCTACCACTTCTCGTCTTACGCAATTACCCTTTTTCCACAGTTTTTTTAACATACGCACGCGGGCACACAATGACAACGCCGATTTATGGAAAAAAAAAATCTCGCTAATGACACTTGATTGAGCGACACACTAACAGAACACAGTACACGCATGAATGTTAATTATACCAGTAAGAATTACTGGCACTAAGACCCAGCAGGGGGGCGATTACCCACAATTCCGCAGCACAGGAGAGAGAAAAAACGTTGGTTCAGTTGTGATCACGTGACGCTCGGCGTCAAAACAAGAAGCGCATGCGTGATACATGATACTCGGTACTCGTACACCAAAGCTTTTTCATTTTTCAAGTCAAAATTTATTTTAAAAATTTTGCTCGTCTTGCGGAACACTCGTATACCGTGTTACTCGCAATCTGAGGTTTCACTGTACATGGTAATGTTTAAAAGTTTTTCGGGAAATATGCTGTGGTTTTGATACATTAAGTGCAGAGTGTTACATAGTGTTTGGAGATATATTATGATGCTTAAAGGTTTTTGGTGGAGTATGCTGGCATTTTGAGTTGATTAATGAAGAGAGTTGGTGACACATAGTGGTTGAAGATACATTAGAATGTTTAGAGGTTTATGGTGGGATATACTGGTATTTTAAGGAGTTCAGCAGGTAATAGTGGGTGTTTGGAGATACATGATCAGGTGTTTGCTAGTCAGTGGCGGCCGGCCCATAGGGGGCGCTGGGGCACCGCCCTCCCTGATAAGAGGGGCTAAAAATGTAAAATATATTTTTTACAAATTAAGTTTTTAAATTCGGTTTACCCACCAGTATGTGCCTACATGCGATATGAATAACATATACAACATTTCCCACCTAGTGACATTCATTCACCAGTGAATTTCCACAGACAGACTTGTATCGTTTCTGTCATGGGGCGCTGAGAAAAAGCGCCCCTGAGTGCAGCCAAATAGCCTGTCATGTACTGTTGCTAGGGTAAATTAATAAATATGCGGCCAATCAGGTTCTCAGAATTTTATGGTCTTGGGGCGCTGAAAATTCTGCCCCAGGCAGCAGAAAATACCGCGAGATTTAAGTTTTTTTTCTTTTGAGACGCGGTCAATCAGAGTAATGATGGCGAACTTAACGAGCAAAGAGCAGTTTCCACCAAATTCGGTGAGATCCTTATTAATATACCCGTTTTAGACTGTTGTGTTAAATTGCATTTTTAAAACTGTTTTTCTTTGTGTGAACCACTTTGAGATGCAACTTTGCTTGAAAGGTGATCCAGCTGATCATACCCTCTGATGTTGATTATTGTATTTGATACTCTTAAGCATGCATGGCGTATTATACAATGGAAATTGGTTCATTTACTTTATCTGTGAAACTGGTGATTTTGAGGAGGAGATTAAATCATTAGTGTTAATTGTAATCATCGTCTGACTGTTGATTTTAATTCTTATATTGGACTAAGCAAAGAAATATTTTGTCACATCAGCCCCACCAGGAAAAATTTTCACCAGCCGCCACTGTTGCTAGTACTGTACATGCTAGTGGTTTGAGGTGTGTAGTGAAGAATGTAAGTCTTACATAGTGTTTGGAAATACATGGCGAAAGCTGTTGGTGATATGTGCTGGCATTTTGAGGAACCCAGTATTTTGTGGTAAGTGATGATGTTTAAAGGTGTTTGGTGACCAATACTGAGGTTTGAATTTACATAACCCTACCAACAATGGACTTTGCCACGAAACAGCTTTATAAAAATTTTAGTTCATATTTATCCACCAAACCCCAAATAGACCAAATTGTATGAATGATGTAAATCAAGTGAGACATCAAGAACGTCTGTGTTTAAATACTGAATGTTTGCGAGTTATCACAAGTCAATGTTAAACCTGAATATGACTCTCATTATTCTCAAATTAATTTTACAGTCAAATACTGTAGATATAATAAATATATTGAAAATAACTGCAATATTCAACATATAAATTCTACCATTTTGTTTAGCTAATTTTAAAAAGGAAATAACACAGATTTATTCAGCTCACAAATACATGTATAATTCCTTTACTTATCTTTTTTTCCTGCTTCTATGATTTTTTTTTTCATTACGTTTAATCTAGACAAACAATGAAGATGCGGTACAAAAATAGCTTTGGTTTCATTCAAAAACTAAAGGAGCAGTGTGTGTGTGTGTGTGTGTGTGTGTGTGTGTGTGTCACCTATGACCTCTTTGAGTTATTGATCGTGTTTGACCTTTCTGCGAGACGTCTGAGCACAAGGAAGGTTGACAGCTTCTCAGGAAATGTGTATGCAGTTGTCATGTATTGTGTGTGTAAGCGTGTGTGTGTGTATGAAAGTGAGAGAGAAAGAGAAAGAGAGAGAGAGAGAGAGAGAGAGAGAGCACTTATGTGTGTATTGATGGCACGTAACCCCAGTAACCTGCTCTAAAATGAAACGTCTACTCTAAGCATTGATTTCCATCATAGAGATTGTCAGTTTGCCAAAGAAACTCTAATTTAATCAAGACACATACACACACATACACACACACACACTTATTAGTGCTTTCACATAAAAAAAAAAAAATAAATAAATAGAACATCTACCCTATTAAAACTTGGAATGTAAATGGCGTGTGGTGCTGGTGTTTGAAGTTGTTTGCTGGTGATAATTAAATGTGTGTGATGGGAACCGTTTGTGTTTAATGATCTTTAGTGGAAACTGTTGGTGTGGAACAGCATTTGTTATTGTGTGTGCTGAAGCATAGTGGTGTTTAGAAGTGGTTTCAACTGTAGGTTTTAAAGAATGTTGGTACTGTATGTGTTAGCATGAATATTAGGAAGTTGGGAAATTTCTTTGGTACTGAGTGGTAGGGTAAAAGGTGTCTGGGGTGAATGTTTGGGTTTAAAAGTGTTAGATGGTGAATGCTAGGCAATGACGTTTCGTCTAGGCTTCTGATTGGCCCTCTCTTGATTAGGCATGGTGCTGACTGGGCGTTTTGTGTTTTCATTTGGACAAAAATACTTTTTGACAATTGAAATTATATTGAAAGTAGAAAAATCTCTGTTTTAAAATAATACCTGGGTACGTGTGACATGGCCTCAGTTAGTAACCTAGTAACCCAGTGTAAGCATCTATCCATTTACATTTAGGCCTTTCTTATCCTGAGCGACTTTCCTTTTTTTTTTTTTTTATCTCATTACACATCTGAGCAGTTGAGGGTTAAGGGCCTTGCTCAAGGGCCCAACAGTGGCAACTTGGTGGTTGTGGGGTTTGAACCTGGGATCTTCCGAACCATAGTCCAATGCCTTAACCACTGAGCTACCCCTGGTCCATCCAATGATGGAAACTTCAAAGCACTTTTGCTTTGGATAAGAGCTTCTGCCAAATGCCTAAATGTAATTGTTTTAAGTGGTAAGGTTAAGGCCTTGTTCACACAGAATTAAAAACGAGCGTTTTTCTTGCGTTCATAGCGTCCGGTGAGCGCGGATCAAGCGGCGAGTGTTTTCTACATGTAGGAGTCAATGAGTGTTCACACGGGCTTTGGTAACATGCGTTTGTCCGGCTGCGCGTTTATACGGCATCAAAAAAACGTTGCATGCAGCTTTTTCTTGCCGTCAAAACCCAACGGACGCAAGGAAAGCGCTTCTAGTTTGTTTTCTTCGCGTTCATTTTTTACGCTTCGGAGGACCGGATATATCCCATGATCCTACATGCTATACACAGGGAAATGCGGAAAAGGCAAAATAAAAAAAATATATATTTTTTGAAAAACTTACCTTAAGGTTTATCCAAAACCTTTACACTCGTGTGAACAAGGCCTAAGGGTGTTCGGTGATAGTAAACAGACATGATGAGTAAATGTTGGTGAATGTTGGTGTTTGAACTTCTCTGGTGTTACGTGTTAGGGTTAAGGGGGTTTGTTGGTGAATGTTGGTGTTTGAATGAGATTGGTGGTGAATGTAAGTGCTAAAGGTATTTTTATTGTGAATACGTAGTAGGGTTAGATGTGTTTGGTGGTTAGTGTTAGGGTTAACGGAGTTTGGTGGTGGAGAGTGTTGAGTGTTTGAAGGTATTTGGTGGTGTTGAATGTAGAAATGTAACTCAAGTGCACTGTAGCATTCCTACCTTTCTTTTATTACTGGGGCAAATGTAGAAATTAGTGACTATGATGGTGGTCCCAGGCATCAGATTAAGTTTGGTGTAGGTAGTTCCATAATCAGTGGACCTGTAGAGACACAGAAGATAATAATAATAATAATAATAATAATAATAATAATAATAATGTCTACAAATTCACCACTAATTACTGAATATCAGTATTTTGTATAGTTGCTACACAACTCTTTTGTTGCAAATAATCGCTCTTGTTTCAAATTACCATGACCTTGGATATAGCTCAGACTCTCTCTCACATGCACACACTCTCGTACGTGTCAGAAACATAGCTGAACAGAACAGGGCCTGGAACTGAGACCATCCTGACCCCTTACTAGTGTGTAATGATGAAATAGTAATGTGTTCATCAGCCATGAATGCAGCAAACTGACTCGCATTTATTCATGATGATGGAGTTAAAAGTATTGGCACAAGTAATAATGACAAACACTGGTTCAACTGAAAACAACCCACACACACACCCACACAGACATACATCTTTACAACTTACAGTTTTCCTTTAAAATTGTACATGGTTGAGCGAGAAGTTTTATGTGAGTCAAGTGAAAGCCGTGTCTCAGACTAAATGCTATTTTCATGCCTTCACGGAGAAAATAATCTCTCTCTCTCTCTCACACACACACACACACATACACACACTTTCACATGTCAGGTGAAATGCTCTCATTTTCATAAAGTGGAAGTATTTCATCTTTACCATAGAGTCAGAAAGGGAAGAAGGGGGAAGGACATCCCGAGTGAATGAAAGACAGGGAGAATAAAGAGAGAGAGATATGTTAGCGGAGAATAAGATAAAAAAAGAGATCCTGAAAAGAAGCAGATTGAAGACAGAGATGTTGAAAGTAAACATGAAAGAATGAGAAAAGAGAGAGAGAGAGAGAGAGAGAGTCAGTGAGGAGAATGATGGTCCCAGTGAATGGAAATTATTGAAGAAAAAAGAGCAAGTGAAGTAGAAACACTTAAAAAGATCACAGAAAAGTGAAAGAGTGACAGTGATTAGAAAAACGATAAAAGGGGAAAATGACATAAGTACTGGCTATGCCCACGACTCGCGTGGAATTTTGGAATTGTATAGTTAGCGCAAATCGTGTTTTAAAAATGTACAGTGCCATCTGTTAAATTTCCAGATCAGCTAATGATTTTTTAAGAATTTTTTTTTATCATATAAGATATACATACACTACAGTTCAAAAGTTTTAGAACACTTTCTAACTCCATGATGGTTCCTGATTTTTATTTCTTTCTACATTGTAAAGGAATGCTGAAGGCGTCCAAAAAATGCATTAATCTCCTTTGAACAGTTAATGGTGAGATGTTTCTGCTACTTCTGCTCTGTAAAGACTTCATAACGCCTCTAATCTGAGGTGCTGTTAATTGGTCGTTTTTCAGGCTGATAACTCTAAATGAACTTCTCGTCTGCGGCAGAGGTAGGTTTTGGTCTCGCCCTCCTGGGACGGCCTTCATGAGAGCCAGTTTCATTATGGTGCTGGACGGATTTTGCAAATGCACTTGACAATACTGTTCTTGCAAGAACTATTACAGAAAGGCTGACCTCTGTGTCTTAAAATAACAACTAACTGTTGTTTTTCTTGTCGTTACGTAATTACCTAATTCCATATGTGTTATTTTATAGTTTTGAAATCCGCAGTATTGTTGTAGAATGTAGAAAATAAATCACTAAACAAGAACAAAGAAATTTGCAAGTGTTCTAAAACTGTTAAACGGTACTGTATATATTATCTATGAATTTCAAATCAACATATTTTCTCCTCCCATGGGTCGATTGTGATGAACCAAACACTATATGTTACATCAAGCTCGGCCAAATGCACCTATGAAAACCCCATTAAAATTTGTTCTGTCGGTTTTACGTGATGCGTGCACGAACAAACAGACAGACAAAAATTCAAAAAAATTGGAATGTTGCTTAGTGTGCCAAAGTTCTTTTTTTTTTTCTTTTTAAATCAATTAGAATCCAAGTGGGTGGCGGTTCAGTGTAAAGTTTGCACATTTAGTGGTGGTTTGTGGAGCCATGATATCTGGTGATGTTGGCCTGCTGTGTTTTATCAGGTCCACAGTAAGTGCATCCATCTACCAGGAAGTTTTAGAGAACTTTGTGCTTCCCTCTTCTGACCAGCTTAATGGAGATGCTGATTTAATTGTCCAACAGCACCTGCCCACACTGCCAAAAGTACTAATACCTGGTATAAGGACCATGGTATACCTGTGCTTGATTGGCCAGAAAACTCACCCAACCTAAAACCTAATTTTCTCAATCATCAAAATTAATAGAAATAAACACTTAAAATATACCAGTCTGTGTGTAATGAGTCTATACTGTACTGTATAATATGGGATTTCCTTTTTAATTCTATCAATAAACTTCTTGATGAGATTCAAATTTTAGAGAGAAAGAGAGAGAAAATTACAAAAACAGATATTTCTGCCCCTCATGATCAGCCTGTTTAAGGTCATGCCACAGCATCTTAATTGTATTTAAGTTCGGACTTTGACTAGCCCACTCCAAAACCCTTTTTTTCAGAGGTGGAACTATTGATGTTTCAGATCATTGTCCTGCTGCGTGACCCAAGTGTATGGAAGTATATTAGTGCCAAAATTCCTCAAAGGAAAATAGCAGGTTTAATTACATGAACTGAAAAAAAAATGTGTTCCAACAAAAATGTTAGACTTTTTCTGTATTCTTCATTATTTTTTTATGTTACAAATTCAGGTTAACAAAATTCAGGTAATAAAATTTAAGTCCGGAATATCACAGTGGAGAGCCGATTGCTGCCGATTACCCTTCTGCCGTAAACACTATATTAAAAGCAAAGTTTCTGAGAAGAAGACTGTACAGGGAGCAGGAAGCACACTTTAAAGTACACTGCGGCACAGACAGCAGCAATCGGCTCTCCACTGATCTTCCTGTGATATCCCGGATGTCAAGACCTGAATTTTAGCGACCTGGGCCTGTATACACAAAGCTTCCTAGAATTCTCTCAGAGAGCTCCTATCTTAGCCTAAAATGTCCTAGCTGGGAGTCTTAGACTAAAAGTGATTTAGAAAACTTCTTAGAGCAACTTTGAGTAAGGAAAGTACAAAAACCTTTATCTTAGTGAGGGGGTGTGGTTGACCCCGTTGCTAGAGATGTACGGCAATTTAAGGACTGTGATTGGTTGATAAAAAATAACCTCTGACCTCTGCAAAGGTCTTGAAATACACTCCTTGTGAAAATAGAATACATGACATCATAATGTTTGTATATAATGAAATTGTATAATCATGACTACAGGCTACTTTATGCAAATTGTTTGTTATAGACTAAATATCTTAAAAATAATTAAACAGCCAAATGTTGAAAATGTGTCTACTTTAGAAGCAACCAATTTCCACACAGTAGTTCCTATATTAAAGTTCTTACATTTATTTACCATATTGATTTTATTATTACTTTAATTATACCATTTCAGATTGATGGGAGCAAAATGGCTGACCTTTTACCAATTTACATGATTGCATGTTTTAAGTTGCACTTTTGGAGATTGTGTAGTGAACAATTCAAGAGAGATGTAAGGAAGTAAAACAACAAGAAAACCAAATTGGACAGAAAAGCAGTGTTTTCTTTTATCTTTATGTTCAGTATTTGGAGAATATTTCTTCTTTCCACCATTTTGTCTTCTGCTATAGAAACTCTTAAGCCTATTAAAAGTCCTCCTCTCTACTCTTAACAATTTTTACCTTAGGAGCTGTTTTTAGGGCTAAGATGTTTCATTAATTATTTTTATCTTAAGTAAGATTTAATCCTAAATTTAAGGGGAAATTCTAAGAAAATGTCATAATTCTAAGAATTTTCTTAGAATTCCGTCAGTAGAAGCAACTTTTAGGCTTAAGAAGGTTTGTGAATACGGGCCCTGAATTTTATTACCTGAATTGTGTCGACCTGAATTTGTAAGATCAAAAATTAATGAAGGTTGGTTTTTTTAACACAAATATTTTTGAATTGCAATTTAGTAACTTGAATATTTTTGCAATGAATTTTAAATGCTTTGATTACATTTTAACTTGAAATATACAACCACAATAAATTGCAGTGGAAATGATGTTTACATTTAGGCATTTGGCAGACGCTCTTACCCAGAGCGACTTACGTTTTTATCTCATTACACATCTGAGCAGTTGAAGGTTAAGGGCCTTGCTCAAGGGCACAACAGTGGCAACTTGGTGGTTGTGGGGTTTGAACCTGCGATCTTCCAAACCGTAGTCCAATGCCTTAACCACTGAGCTACCCCTGGCACGGATGCTCTTTTTACTAAATGCTGTTTTACTAGATTTTTCCTTAGTTAGCACAATAGCACAAAATGCTATTTGTGTAAAAGAACACACACTTCTGTTTCATTAGTTGACCGAATACTTGGCCAAAATACTTGAGGATAATCAAGATATTTTTTTTTTCTTGTCATCATTGTGCTCTTGGAGTAATTTTGGTAGACCTGCCACAATTGGGACGGGTTACCACTATTCTAAGTTCTCTCCATTTGGGGATAAAGGGTAGGCTTTTTTTTTTTATAATAAGTGAAATTATTAAAAAAACTGCATTTAGAATCCACTCAGCATTTTCACAGCATTGTATACCGTATGTGTACATAAAGAGAAAGAGATACATACAGTATGGAAAAGGAATGGAAAAGGAACAAATGGAGTTTAGAACTATAATAACTCTGAGTTGTGAGATTTGACCTCACAGCCTGCAGGGTGCAGGGCGTCACGTTTTTAGCCTTTCCCTCAGAGCGCCTGAGTAAACGTGATGTTTCTGCCCCCAGACTGAAGAGTGCTTCAGCGACATCCTTCACTGAGAGCGAAAGGGCAAAGGGTTTATAAAACCCATCTCAGTGTTCCTCGTATCGAACACTGCTGGGACTTTATTAAACTTTTATTAAGGATGGCCTCGTTCCAGACAAAGCCACATGGCTCTCAGAGTGTACTGACACCGAGCTAACACATGCTAGCACACACACATGCAAACACCACATGTAGCTGATTTAGCTTAATGATACCTCTAACAACAAGTATGGATATTAAAGATATATATAAGAAAAACACTGTCCGCAATGCTAATGAAGAATAAGGCATGCTAACTGTTTTAGTAGCTTGTGTGTGCAATATTTTTATCACTGATAATTTAGGTTCTAGATAAGTAAAATCTCTGTTTACTTTTTCAAATTCCTTTAAAGTCTCTAAATAGCTCCAGAACCAAACAATGCTTTCAGTGCTAAGTGAAGTCCCGCAGGCTAAAGCGCGATGCCAACATTAAAACCTCATTCATGGCTAACATTCTACGTAATCCCAAATGCTAATTTCCGCATTCTGGTAAAACATCTGTTTGTCTTTAAGCTAACAGTTTTATGATTCCGTGCTAAGATTTAATTTGTAAAATATATTTTACATAAATTATTAGCACTTTTTCAAGGCTAACTTGAAAAACGGCACAGATTAAAGTTGCTAATTTTACATGTTCATACAGGATATTATTGTTTATTGCATTCATTCAGAAACCTTCCCCTGCATTTCTGTCATTTACCCTCGAGTGGTAATCACTAGACATTACACATGAGGCATCAGGTTTCTCACACTAGTGTATTTCTAATTATTTAGCAAAATACGACATGCTTAATTAGCCAGAATAAAGCAGTCACTCAGAGAAGGACAACCTTCATCCGCCTCTTAGCAGGGGAAAACTCTACAGGGGTAATTAGCGAAGTAGCACGAGCATCAGAACATCGCACTTGTTATGTTAATCCCTTCAGAGAGAAAGGAAAAGAGAGAGAGAGAGAGAGAGAGAGAGAGAGAAAGAGAGGACTATTATATAAGTGATAGAGTTCATTTGAAGCAATGCGCGATGAGCGCCTGTGTGCTAATGACGCTAACTGTTACCCGATAGCTCGTTTCTCAGATGCAGAGAGTAAATCGCAAGGAAAATGGACCGGAGATATTTGAAGAGATTAAGCAGGTGAGACGAGGACACAATTTAGCATCCATTACAGACCTGTCATCCTTTTATCAAGCAATTATTGTGTGGGTTCAGCAAGATACAAGAATTGTTGGATTTGTATTGGTTATTGCTATTGAAATACTAATAATGTTAAAGTTGTTAAACTTATATATGTATACACCAATATTAACCAATCAGCCATAACATTATGCCTCTTGCCACGAAAACAGTGATGACACTATGTGTCAGCAGAAACGTCTTGACTGCCCATAACCCTGTCACCGGTTCATTGGTTGTCCTTTGAGCACTTTTGGTAGGTCCTGACTACTGAGGCCAGAAACAACAGTAACAATATCTCATTACAATGGGGGTTATATTAGGCTTGAAGTTGATGTATTGGAAGGAGCATAAGCGTTTCACTGACTTTGATAATAATATTTAATAACAATATTTTTTTCAAGTTTTGAAGGTTTTATAAAAGCTTCATGACATCGGGGCCTGGAATAAAAGAACATGAATAAATAAAAGGTTTAAACCTTAAAGAATACACAGAAAGAGAAAAAGGAACACATCAATCTGATTGCAGACCCTGTATACTGCGATTGCAGTGTCACTCTGAATCGCTGCCTTCACATCAAACCCCAGGAGATCCCAGAAGAGCCGTGTGAGTGATGAAGAGCCGTGTGAGTGATGAGAGCAAAGTGTGTGATGGACAGCGAAGTGATATCACACAAACCCTGAGCAATACTGAGGCCTCAGGACAGACAGATGCTGTTTAGCACAGGAACATAATATCAGAGCTAGCTGTGCCTTTAAATATCAAGGAGATCTCCCTTGGATTATTTCATACGTTTTAAAATACACAATGTATTAATAATAAAAAAATAATAATAGCAACTAACTGTATTTCAGTAAAGCCTTATCTTTTTCCTAAATGTCTTGAAACAAATAGCAAATTTCTTCAGCAAGCTGACTTAATTTCAGTCATCCTCAGAAAATAAGCAACAATGGGGTTATGTGATGCCTCCTGAGATCGCTTTGCTCTTGAAACACCACATTTGAGCAGTGACTGAACGACGTTTTAGGTGCTACGGTACTCCGCTTTCCTCCCAGAAATGAATAGAAAGGAAATCAGGAGAACTGGTGAGTGCGAACTAGAAAAAACTGTGACCTGAAGAAAGCAGAACCTTGGAGACTAACGCCTAGTACAAGAGCCAGACAGTGTCAACCTGGAACCTGGGAAAATGACAGGAAGCAGCATTACCACCACCAACTTAAATCCACAACAAAGACTTAAGGAAAAAAAAAAAGAGGATTTTCCAGCCAGTTCATGATCTTCAGACTAGAGGTCTGCATTCCCGCGGCTCTCCCGCGGGACCCGACAAGATTTTTTGCAGCGCGAAAATAAATATACAAACAAAGCGCGGTAGCGGTCGGAAACTGGTCTAATTTGGACGGGAGCAGGCGGTCTAATAATATACCGTTCCCGATGTCCTTTCAGAACAGCATATCTGGCAGATGTAATTTTTGTTTTCAGCTACACCTTTCCTAATCTACTGTGTTGACAAAAAATGTCACATTTATATTTTGAATAAAAATAATAAATTTGCTATAGTTTTGTACATTGTTTCTACATGTTTTGCCCCTGCAACACCTTTTTGGTATTAACCATTCTTGACAAGAAGAATAAAAATAAAATATATTGCTGTACAACCTACGGTTATTTTGTTATCCCCCTTTTTTCGGTTTAAATGTGAGATTCTGGAAACAGCTAGACATTTAGCGGGAGCAGTCGGGTCGGGAAGAAAATTACTCTAAGCGGGCAGCGGGTGAACAAAGAGTGATATATAGCGGGAGAGGGTGGGTGCGGGATAAAACCTCGCGGGAGAGGGTGGGAGCCAGACTAAAAAAACTCATAGCACACTGAACAACTCTTCAGTTAAAGCAATGTGGTCTGTGGGTCTACCCTGACAAATCGACAGCTTTTCCATGCTTTTAGGTCAGGCTAACTTATTTCATGTTAGCTCAACTATTAGCACTTTGGAGCAAAAAACTTGGACGTAGTAACTTTAACTTAAGGCAGGTGCAGGACTGCGATGGGTGTTCTCGAGCCACTTCCAAGTAAAGTCTAGCAAGAATGCAATTCGACTCAACTCAGGAAGTGAATCGAACACGATGAGAGTTTGGGTGTTGCAGCATTATTTCCCGTAGATAAGCTAATAAACAGAGCCAAAGCACAGAACTGTACTGTAGCATGGCAGAAATTTGATCTGTTCAGAAAATTTTTGAAAGAAAAATTTTATTTTTTTTACACTGCTTATAAACATAATGATCTTAATCTGTTATTTAACTCTGGCTGCATGTTCACTTCCATTTTTCCCTCAAGCTTCATGTAGCTTTTTTTTCCATTCTTTTATTTCTGGCCAGTAACTGAAAGGGTTTTACGGATGGATATTTATACACTGACCTCAGACATTTTTTGTTTCCTTTGGAATATAGTTTGCAAAAGCAAAGGAAGCAAACTTTTGTTATTTATTTATTTATTTATTTTGATTTTTTGTATATTTCTCTTTCAGGCGTACAGTGTAAAAGTGTCCATACACAACATACAAATCAGCAGAACCGAAAAGGTAGAAAACGTAAAAGGGAAACCAGTAAAATAATAAAGCAGAAACGTCCTCAGGCAAAACCAAGAAGCGATTAATTATAAAATTAATAAATGAATTACAAGACGCTACTAAATTTTCTGCGAGCATTATTAATGTTTATAGAGAGCTTTACAAATAATTATTACTCAATTAGAATGTGTGATATTAAGTTGATTTATGATTATAAGCTAAATTTATAAGCATGGTGAATCCTAAGCACTGACCCCGAATGTTCTTGCTGACGAGGTTCGAGTAGTTTTGATGGATCGTCTCACCTTCCAGCCAGACGTGGACCGTAAAATGGAAAAAGTGCAGGTCAATGATATAAACGTTCTTTATGGCTTTATGGCTTTTTTTTATAGCCTGTCGCTTGCAGATTTGGAGGTTTCCGTCACTTTCTGATGATGTGCTCATTTACAACAGTATCGCTTTTGAAGTGTCAGTCATTCAGGGTTCCATAATAAAGCCTCGGTTTTACTGAATTGCTTTTACCTTAAAGTTAGAGCTTGGACAGGCTATATAAACACTGAAAACCGTTTTGTTTTTTGTTTTTTTGCAGTAATGTTTTGTGAGGCTGTACATGTATTTCTGTGGTTCTGGGTAGTGTGTTTTTCTTTTTTTTATCCTAATTTAGACTTAATAAAGGCTTTCCACTAGATGTTGGAGTGTGTCTGTGGGGATCTGTGTTCATTAGTGAGCTCAAGCACTGGTGTCGGGATGTCGAGGAGGCTCTAGCTCCAGTGCATCCCAAAGGTGTTCAGTCGGGCTAAGATCAGTCAGGGCTCTGTGCAGGACACTGGAGTTCTTCCATATTCTTCCAACCTTAACACATCATGTCATCATGGAGCTGGTTGTGTGGATCTCAATTGTGCTCTTCAGACTTTGAGGAAGCACATACTTTTAGTTATATATCGTATAGCTGTTTAGACATAATACTTATATGTTCTTATACATGGTTTTATAAGCAATTTATGTCATGTAGCGCACTTAGAGTACATAATTCATTTAATATAAATAAATGTATAATTTATCTGGATGCATGTCTCTGAGAGATGGTAGGACCAGTCGAGCAGTGCTGAAGGATCAGAGGGAATGTGCTGCATTGTGGGGTGTGATTAGAGCAGAGAGGTAAGTGGGTGCTGGGCCATTTTTAGCTTTGCACGCAAGCATCAGGGTTTTGAATTTGATGCGGGCAGCTACAGGAAACCAGTGCAGGGAGTGGAGAAGTGGGGTGGTTTGGGAGAACCTGGGAAGGTTGAAAACAAGACATATAGCTGCATTCTGGATGAGCTGCAGAGGACGAATGGTGAACTAAGGCAGACCTGCCAGGAGTGAGTTGCAGTAGTCCAGTCTTGAAATAACAAGGGACTGACCAAGTACCTGAGTAGCCTGTGAAGAAAGAAATGGGCGAATTCTTCTGATGTTGTAAAGAAGTGTGGGGGAAAATGACAGTTGATTGTCCACGGTTACCCCAAGATTGTGGGCAGTTATTGAAAGTGTGATCCGATTGTTGTCCAGGAAAATCACAATGTCATGCCGTTAATTATGCATAACATAATGGCCTAATTTACTTTTAATCATTCTCATTGATGGAAAATCTAGCTATGGAGATGAAAACATATTTTTGTACCAGGCCGCAAACATGTTGTAAAGTTGGGCATTTTAACCTGGAGGTCTATGGGGATTGATTTATTTTTGGACCCAGCTTGTAGTAGTCATTGGTGTAACTTTACTTTGACAGTTCCATATTGAACTCTTTTTTTAAAAACTCGAGGTCCTCCCTATGGTTTGGCACCCTGTCCAGAGTGTTTCCCACCTTGTGCCCTAAGTCTTTTGGCACTTAGTTAGTTACCTAGTAACCCAGCGTAAGTATCTATCCAGCGACGGAAACTTCAAAGCACTTTTTGTAAGCCGCTCTGGATAAGAGCGTCTGCCAAATGCCTAAATGTAAACGAAGTGGAGGTTACCCCTTGTGTAAAACCCTTGTGGGTAACAGTGTGCAGTTTCATACACAGCCACACTCCAGTCTGTCTTGCTATTGCAATGCCAAATTTCTTATATTAAATGCCCAAATAAGTATAATAAATAAATGCTTAGCAATATATTTTACTAGGAGTTGCTAAAACGCAGTTTAATTAGCGACATAGCACTTTGGGAATATTTGATGACTAAATGCACATGGAATAAACTGAACAAGCTACAATGACAAAAAATCGAAATCCTGGTCTCTGTTAAATGATTACATTAATTTAACCTGCTTTTAAATTGAGCTGACCCTAGTGTTGAAATGCATTCTGGGTAATGGGAGAACGAGCTGATACATGATGTGATGTGTGAGCTAAGAGCACTTTGGCTGCAGGAATGGAATAATGATCCATTATTAGAGCAATGGGATCATTTTCTCAGCATTGTAGGAAGGGGGATTGGCTAATTGTCTCAGAACAGACCACACCAAGCCTCTGTAATTTAATCTCTCAGAAAATGGTTAGTGTTTTACACACAAATGTTTTATGAGACATTTTTTTTACATAAAATTTATAATAATAATAATAATAATAATTATTATTATTATTATTATTATTATTATATTGCAATAACATGCAGAGTCCCAGAATTAGAGGGTCAGTTAATTATTTTTTAAAAAATGTATCAAATATTTATCATGAACTATTGTATTTTAGCTAATTTATTATTTATAATATTTAGTAATATATCTTATATATATTTATGACGTGAAAGAACAGTTTTAATGACCACAGATGTGTCAGTTTAAAAACCTTATCAGAAAAGTACTACAAGTTACGCCTTGATGGATTTATTCACATGCTTCTAATATTGTACTGCAGGCATGCAATTAATTCTTCTCTAATCAGGCCACACCCACTTTATACTTTACAGATACATCCATGAGCATGATGGGGGGATGAGTTAGAACTCCCCCAATAAACAAAACTGGCCAGTTCAACCCCTATCCCAAATATTATGTCATAATGATTCATTAAAATAACTAACTATAATAATATGTGATAAAATGCTTGCCTTTCTCAATTGAATGTAATCAACAATCAAACAAAGAATAACGTTCCCCCCGCCCCAGTGCGAGACATGGCTATGTCCAACCCATCCTCCGCATCTTTACAAGTACGCAGCAATAACTGCAGCTGCATAAACAATTACAAAAGGAAGTATACAAGAATTTTTAGTTGATGGTTAGTCAACATTAAAAAAAGAATAATAAGTTCTTCCCAACCAAAAGTTTGATATTTATTAATACTGGAACAACAAAATTAATAATTAATAATTTTACACTATTCAACCGCACTAGTTGGGATGTGTAGAGCATGCATGTTTGGTGTTTCTTATCCACCTAAAATGAATATCAAACAGCTTATTTTTCTGAAAAAAATCTCCCGCCCTAGGACACTGCTTACATCGGTGGAAATATCAATCCCCTGTTGTTAAACCCAAAGGTATACCTTTAGATAAATAACACTTTGGATTCACCTAGAGAAAAGGGAAAGGTCACAGCACCTAATGAATTCATCTCATCTTAGATTTTATTTTATTTTTTATTTGATTTATTTTTCACACTTTATTAACTCGCCTTTCAAGTTAGACTCTGTAATAATGTACAGTATTTTACCATGTTGTACCGGAAACTGCATGTGTGACCTAAAGTGACATGGTGGAAAACTGAAAAGAGAAAATATGTTTGAAAAATAGATAACTAAAATCAATACAATGGGAATAAATCAGTGTGAAAATTGGAATAAAACTAGCAGAAAATAATGTAAAAAGATAAAATTTCATTTAAAAAAAAGATGCACTCACGTAAATAATGTAAATAAATCGAAAACAAAATCCTATGTAAAACTATGTTAATTGTTTTAATTAAATAATTTCAATAAAGCCAGTGATTAAACGAATATTTTACAAGGAAGTCTAATACTTAATATAAATGAAATGAAAATAAATGATTCATCTACAAACAGTCAACACTTTTAGGAATAAATTAACCATTTTAGAGGAGAAAAAAACAAAATTTTATTATTGTTTCTTTTGAAAAACAGAAGGGTTTTATTGATTGTTTTTTTTTTTAGGGACCCTATCAAAAAATATAAATGCACTACATTTCTACATGGGCTTTTCTGTAAGGAATGCTTGAGTTTCATGCAAAGCCGAGAGTCTGAAAATCACAAATCAGAGTTAATGAGCCCCAGCGATATCCTAGAACCAAACAAATCTCAAAGACAGTAAACTTCTTTTATAAAAACCCTCACTGGATCTTTTAACTCATCACTAATTAAAGTGTAGCAGGGATGCGCTGAAAATCGTGACTTGGCACGAAAATAAAACACAAATCACTGCATTCTCTCCTCAGGCTGATTGAGGCAGGTGTCTCAGAGACATTAAAATCTCACCAGAACATCTTTATTATATCATTAACATCCAAAAAAGCTTATTTATTATTCCCTAGTGAGAGATTGCAGAAAAAAAAAAAAAAAACTAATGAGCTCCTTTAAGTCTTCACTAATTAGCGTTAGAGACTAAAAGGTGCTTGCAGGTCTTTGATTAGCATCTGCAACCGTGGAGCCAAATTAGCTTGATGTACTGTCAAATTGATTACAAAATCTATTCGGGAACAAGTAGAAATGTTTTAAACCCTTATAAAATATTTGGATCTGTCATTTCTCTGGTCAGACACAGAGATGTCAGCTAGCGAGCATGATGCGCGTCATTAATTACTGCTAATGTGATAATGTAAAAAACCAGTGTGTGTGAGAAACAGAAAGAGAGAGAGAGATACAGGAAGAGAGAAAGAGAGAGAGAGAATACGCTCCATTAAATCATTTGCTAATTAATGCTAAAGACATATTGTGTAAAATAAGGTTATGCCATGTTAGCGTCGTTAACGGGAGTTAAGTGAGCTGAACATTTTTTGTATTACATAAGCTTTTATTTCAAAGTTATAACAGATAAAACCACCTGTAGTCACTCTAGCAAAGAACCAGACAATGTGTCGACTAACGAGCTAGCAAGCTAGTCAGCTTTTTAAACAGTCGACAACGTTTCATCTCCTGCCTATTTACATACAATTAGTACTTCAAATAGAGTTCAAGGTCCTTAAAACTGTAACCTGTAACTTTGAATGGTTTGGTGTTTTTAAGGCAAATCTCACCCTAAGCAATTTTTAAAGCATTTAAGAGAAAAAAAAAAAAAGAAAATGTGTTAAATAGACCACAAAAATGTGCGGTATTGTATTCATTGTGAAAAAAAAAAAACTAATTCAAAATGCTTTTGAAGCTTCCAAAACAGCAAGGGTCAAACTTCAAATAATAATAAAAAAATCTCTTATATAAGCATTTGAATTTTCACTTTTACAGCATAATAGAAAATATATGGGCTGTACAAAACATCCTGAAAAAAAAAAAAAAAACATTTTTATAAACTGACACAATATGTGGTTCAAACTGCACATGTTGGTACACTTTTACATTTACATTAAGGCATTTGGAAGATGCACTCGTCCAGTGCTTTCAAGTTTCCATCAGTAGGTACAGTATACAGTGGTGTAAAAAACTATTTGCCCCCTTCCTGATTTCTTATTCTTTTGCATGTTTGTCAAACTTAAATGATTCTGCTTATCAAAAACCCTTAACTATTAGTCAAAGATAACATAATTGAATACAAAATGCAGTTTTTTAAATAAAGGTTTACGTTATTAAGGGAGAAAAAAACTCCAAATCGACATGGCCCTGTGTGAAAAAGTGATTGCCCCCCTTGTTAAAAAATAACTTAACTGTGGTTTATCACACCAGAGTTCAATTTCTGTAGTCACCCCCAGGCCTGATTACTGCCACACCTGTTTCAATCAAGAAATCACTTAAATAGGAGCTACCTGACACAGAGAAGTAGACCAAAAGCACCTCAAAAGCTAGACATCATGCCAAGATCCAAAGAAATTCAGGAACAAATGAGAACAAAAGTAATTGAGATCTATCAGTCTGGTAAAGGTTATAAAGCCATTTCTAAAGCTTTGGGACTCCAGCGAACCACAGTGAGAGCCATTATCCACAAATGGCAAAAACATGGAACAGTGGTGAACCTTCCCAGGAGTGGCCGGCCGACCAAAATTACCCCAAGAGCGCAGAGACAACTCATCCGAGAGGCCACAAAAGACCCCAGGACAACATCTAAAGAACTGCAGGCCTCACTTGCCTCAATTAAGGTCAGTGTTCACGACTCCACCATAAGAAAGAGACTGGGCAAAAACGGCCTGCATGGCAGATTTCCGAGGCGCAAACCACTTTTCAGCAAAAAGAACATTAAGGCTCAATTTCATCTCAATTTCGCTAAAAAAACATCTCAATGATTGCCAAGACTTTTGGGAAAATACCTTGTGGACCGACGAGACAAAAGTTAAACTTTTTGGAAGGTGCGTGTCCCGTTACATCTGGCGTAAAAATAACACAGCATTTCAGAAAAAGAACATCATACCAACAGTAAAATATGGTGGTGGTAGTGTGATGGTCTGGGGTTGTTTTGCTGCTTCAGGACCTGGAAGGCTTGCTGTGATAGATGGAACCATGAATTCTACTAAAAAATCCTGAAGGAGAATGTCCGGCCATCTGTTCGTCAACTCAAGCTGAAGCGATCTTGGGTGCTGCAGCAGGACAATGACCCAAAACACACCAGCAAATCCACCTCTGAATGGCTGAAGAAAAACAAAATGAAGACTTTGGAGTGGCCTAGTCAAAGTCCTGACCTGAATCCTATTGAGATGTTGTGGCATGACCTTAAAAAGGCGGTTCATGCTAGAAAACCCTCAAATAAAGCTGAATTACAACAATTCTGCAAGGATGAGTGGGCCAAAATTCCTCCAGAGCGCTGTAAAAAACTCGTTGCAAGTTATCGCAAACACTTAATTACAGTTATTGCTGCTAAGGGTCGCCCAACCAGTTATTAGGTTCAGGGGGCAATTACTTTTTCCAAATGTTACAGGGCCATGTAGGTTTGGATTTTTTTTTTCTCCCTAAATAATAAAAGCCATTGTGTTTACTTGTGTTATCTTTGACTAATAGTTAAATGTGTTTGATGATCAGAAACATTTTGTGTGACAAACATGCAAAAGAATAAGAAATCAGGAAGGGGGCAAATAGTTTTTCACACCACTGTACAGTATATTCTTACACTGGGTTGCTAGGTTACTAACTATAATTACTATCAGTCAAACACTTTGGGGAAGTTTTTTTTTTGTTGTTGTTGTTGTTTTTTTGATTGGGAGAATTCGCCGAATTTCCTAAGAAACAGATAGGTCATTAGTCGCTGCTTAAAGATGTAATTGACTCGGACACCTAGAGGAAGTTCATTCCTCCACCGGCAGTGGGAGTCGGAAAAGAAAACAGTCTGCTTTTGGTGGAGTAACTACTTAACATAGTTCCCAATCACAAGGCATGTATCCGTGCCATCGCTGAACCTGACTCCTGTTTTTCACAATGTTCTCTGACTGCACTACAATACATTTATGAAGATGACACCTTTCACAAGAGCAATGCACTCCGAAGGATGCAGAAGTTTAAAGAAGGAGAAACCAGCATTGAAGACAAACCATGCAGTGGAAGACCATCGACTGACCAACATTTCTTAAAGCAACGCTCTCATTGCTCGTGTGCAGCCGGACTGTTGTGCTGGAGATGTTCATCATGGCATTCAGTCTGGTGTTAAAGCTTCTTAACTTTTTCCAGGTCACACGACATTAGAAAGAAGGACAGTGGTGGCTCAAGTGGTTGATGCTCTGAAATCCTAACCAGAGGCTCAGAGATTTGAGCAAGGCCCTTACTGTGATAGTCATATAGGCATCACAAGGAGAACGAGGACACAGGGACATAAAGGAAGATCTGAGAGAATCATGTAGAGTGGACGTAAAATACCAAAAAAAGGAAGTTTTCAATGTCTGTATTGTTTTTAACATTAGATAATGAAGTTTAAAAGGTCTGACATGAAAGGTTGTAGTTAACAAAGCCCAGCTGCAGAGCAGACAGGTGCTGCAGCTTTGATTCCTTGTTCCTACAAGATCTGGGGGAATGCTGACATATACTAAATCAGCATACGTTTTTTTCGGTACGTCCTGCTTTTTTAACTTTCAAAATCAGGTTCACGTCAGTCAGAAATGTGCGTAATCTTAGGGATACATTTATTGTCATTTTTTGAGGTCAAATATAATCCAAATTCAACTTTAAGTGTAGATAG